>NC_057865.1:17027500-17292500 GCF_019393635.1 Dromiciops gliroides
CGTGTGCACGCGCGCGCGCACACACACACACACACACACACACACACACACACACACACACCAACCTTCCTTATTTATACAGATAAATATTTCTGGTGGCCTCTCCCAAAGCAGATTAATGGGTTAAATTTGCACCCTGAGCCAGCTGGACTAAACGTAAAATTTCTACCTGGCTCTTTCCCATTAATTTTTGCTTTCCACACTAATCTTGAATATGTTGCTCTGAGATGGTTTTTGCTGTTTCCAAACTGCATTCAAACAGGACAGGTTTTTAATTCATGCAAAAATACTAAGGACAGATCAGAAGAAGAAAAAAAAAACCTCACATTTTGAATGAAATTGTCTTTTAGGAAAGATCGAGAGTGAAGATGATGTTAGTGCATAGAACGTATTTAGTAAGAGAAGCCGAAACAGCAATTATACCAATTTTTAAAATCTAAAAACTGTTTAAAAATTAAGGCAGTAAATGTAAAGCTCTAATGTTTTCCTGCCTTGGTCTATCTCCTTCCATTAGAATTAAGCAGTGATCAATAGAGAGCATTTATTGCTAAGAGCCCCAGCACCAAGGGAAGCGAGTGCTGCACATGAAAGCATGTGTGTGTGTCTGGAGCCCGAAATCCTCTCCTACAAACCACTGAGCAAAGAAAGGAAAAGTTTCACTAAAATGGACTGGAGCTGACCAGGGACCTTGGCACCCTCCAGCTCCCTCCCCACTTCCCAAGACGGAAACCAATGAGGATTCAACTTAGAAGCAACAGTGGCCCGGCCTCGCTCAGAACACCAAGAGAACTGCCCAGTCTGAGCAGGCAGGGAACACTATCCTGGTCGGTTGTCATCATTATTGTTGTTTTTTAAAGGTAACAGAGCATTTTTATTCGGTGCAAGATAAACAGGAAATCCCATCCCAGAGAATGTTGCAAGAACAATTCCTATCCATGGACTTCCTTCCTTCTTTCCTTCCTTCCTTCCTTTCTTTTTCTCCCTTTCCTTCCTTTTTTCTTCTCTCCCTCCCTTTCTTTCTTCCTCCTTCCTTTTTCTTTCTTTCCTTATTTTCCTCTTTCCTTCCTTTCTCTTTTTTGTCTTCCCTCCCTTCCTTTCTCTTTTTTTCTTTCTTCCTCCTTCCTTGTTTCTTTCTTTCCTTCCTTCCCTTCTTACTTTCCCTTTCTTTTCTCCCTTTCCTTCCTTCCTTCTTCTCTCCCTCCCTTTCTCTTTCTTCCTCCTTCCTTCCTCTTTTTCTTCCTTCCTTCCTTCCTTCCTTCCTTCCTTCCTTCCTTCCTTCCTTCCTTCCTTCCTTCCTTCCTTCCTTCCTTCCTTCCTTCCTTCCTTCTTTTCTTTCTCTTTCCTTGTTTCCTTCCTTCCCTTCTTTCTTTTTCTTTTGTGAGGCAATTGGGGGTCAAGTGACTTACTCAGGGTCACACAGCTAGTAAGCGCCAAGTGTCTGAGGCCAGATTTGAACTGGGGTCAATTCTAGGGCCAATGCTCTATCCACTAACTTTCAAAAGACATTATTGAACAAACCACTGATGCTAGATGTTACTTAATATACACACCATGGTTGCTTGGCTAAAAAATGGAGTCTTGAATGGCCCTGACTGGTAACAAATATATTTAATAACCTTAAATAAACTTAAACTTACTTTGATATCTATACTTCAAAGTAATTCAAGACATGAAAAATGCATTTAAAAATCAGATCATAAAAGCCATTACTATTTGAAAAGAATATGCTCAATTTTTTAGATAATTTAAATTATTTAAAGACTCCTTTTGCATTTTTTATTAACTTTGCCTAAAGTTATAACATTTAAGCTTTAAGGTTAACATGCAATGAGCTGCTATTTTGCTCCATCTCTAGCCCTGTATTTTCACAAAACTGAAATCCAGTGAATTGTTCCATCCTAAGGCTGGCTGATGTCTAGTCTTTGAACCAGAGAGCTTTGATTTGGGAATGGGTCATTAACTAGAGACTGTGTGGGCACCCAGTGCTGTGAAACAGCAAAGGGGGGAATTGCCAGTAGGCTAAGAGGCCCACAAAATGGCAGCTAAGCCTGACCAACCATATGCGACACACGGTTTGGATTCTACAGTGGACTGATGGATATTAAACGATCATTGGACAAGTGGATTTGGGGATTCTTCCATTTCCTTATATTGATCAGGCAGGTCATCATTCCCCTAAGGATGGTTCAGTGAAACTCCTCATGACTAAGATGAAGGGTGCAATGAATGCAGATTCAGACGTCCTGAAATGATTTCACATGGCTTTCGTTTAAGAAAACACAGATTCCCCCACCAATACCAGGGACAGTAGGCCTGTTTGAGCACTTATTTCTGACTGGTCATTTCAGCGAGGAAGAACGTTTTGTTCTCTTCACTCTCCAGCTCAATTTTTCAGTTTGGAATGTGTGTGGAACGGGAGTCACCATAGCAATGAGATGCCCGCATTTTTTTAGACCACCAAACAGCTGAGAACTTAACAATTCGATCCCTTATAAAATCACAGACTCTGAGGGTTAGGAGGGACCTCAATGAACACCCAGTGCGGGCATCTGTCTGGTACTTTTTACTAGTTTTACAGGCTCTTCTTGTCTTGGTTACCTCATCACCACAGCCCTGGAAGGTAGATATGACAGGTCACTGATGACCTGGATTCTACACAAGAAATGGAAACACAGAGAGACCGACAGACCCTAGATCATGTGAGTGACTTCTTGGGACAGCTGAAGACCAGGATCTTGGTTTATTGACTTCCAATCTGTCACTGTTGACCATGCTCGGCAGAGGATCACTAAGACAAGGGCATCCAGGGGCAGCTAGGTGGCGCAGTGGATAGAGCCCCGGCCCTGGAGTCAGGAGGACCTGAGTTCAAATCCGGCCTCAGACACTTAACACTTACTAGCTGTGTGACCCTGGTCAAGTCACTTAACCCCAACTGCCTCACTAAAAAAAAAACAAAAAACAAAAAACCCAAAACAAGAACAACAAAAAAGACAAGGGCATTCAAGCCAAAGAGCTAACGACTATCTCTCCCTAAAAGGTGTCACACTCAGCCACCTCTCTGTGGAGACGCGACCCTGGAGAAACTTTCTCAAAGCTACTATTTGTTTTTATTATTGTATCTATTTCCCTCCAATAAAGTCCTCCACCAAGGAGCCCTCTGTGCTTCTGCAGGCTGTGCAAACAAAACGCAACTTCTGGACCTCTGAGGAGAAGGACAATGGCCACATGGGTGTCTATCAAGTGGGGGCCCATGCAGCTAATTTCAGAGAACTCAACACCAGCTTGACCAGCAGGGAAATGGGCATTTTGGTCACAGCAACTCTCGAAGACCATCTTCTCTTAAGTTATAGAGCGGTATTGCCAGGAGGTGGAGGGAATACTCACGTTGACTAAATTACAAAATAGGAAAAGATTATTTTAATTTAAATACACAGTCCATTAGCTCCTTGGTCTCCAGTCACAGTTGTTTATTTCAGTAGCTGCCAATGTAGTTTCAAGAATTGTCACTGTAACAAATGTTCTCATTGCGCTATCCCCCCTCCCTCCCTGTCGCTCCCTCTTCCTTCTCCCTCTCTCTCCCTGTTTTTCTTTTTGCTATCTCTCTCTCTCTCCCCTATCTCTCTCTTTCACTATCTCTCCCCCCAATTTTTTTCTTCCTTTTCCCTCTGTCTGTCTGTCTCTGTCTCTCATACTTGAGCAAAATAAAAGTATCATATGGCATTGCCTACCTGAGCCTATTCTCATCCTCCCCCACGTTAATGTCCTATCTATTTCATTTAGATTGGGAGTCCAGGAGGGGACTGTGACTAATTCTATGTTGGAATAGCCCCTAGCACATTGCTGGCACTCGAATGTAATTATTCAACATGGAATCATTTCATTAGATAGGAAAAGAAATGCCAGACAATGCCGAGATGGTGATATACAAGAAAACAAACACACAGACAGCCTGAAAGCAAGCAACAGATAGAGAAACCTGAGCTTATACAGTGACTGTTCTCTAGCTTTCCTTCTGATGGTTCGTGGAGAAGTCAGGACAAGACACTGGTGTACAGTGATGTACAGTGGGAAGAATTCTAATGTTCCGAGTCCTTGTATGTCTTAGCTGACTGGGCAGAGGCCAGCGGATGGAGTGAGGAAGCAAGTACAGACCATGAAGGCAGGAACTGGGAATTGGAAATGAGGAGTGCATCCATCTGGATGGGGGAGCTCATCTTACACCTAGGAGAGCTACTCAGTGGGCAGCTGGAGAGCAGGACAGCACAAAGTCATTCGCTTCCCGGCTTATGAAAAACATCCTCCAGTATTGGGCAAGATTAGATCCAGGACACTAAAAGAACAATTCCACTGCCACGCATTCCCACTCTCTGGATCATTCAGAGAGCACACGATGCACACGCACACACACACATGCACACACATTCAGGGGATTTTTTTTTTTTTTAGTGAGGCAATTGGGGTTAAGTGACTTGCCCAGGGTCACACAGCTAGTAAGTGTTAAGTGTCTGAGGCCGGATTTGAACTCAGGTACTCCTGACTCCAGGGCCGGTGCTCTATCCACTGAGCCACCTAGCTGCCCCAGGGGATATTTTTAAACCATGAAAAGCACCAATGACAGGAACAGTGACTACAACTGCCCCAACCCCAGAGCAGTCTAATGAGTGAAATGCTAGTCCTGGCCAGGATATCTAAAGAGTTCCCAGCAAGGACTCTGGAAAGCCCCAGAGGTCAGAAATGAGTCTTCGGGTAAATCTACCATCCAGGTCACTCATGTGCTTCTGGAGGTCACCTTAGTCAGTATATACTGATTTTAAAGGAGCCCATGTCCAAACAGGTATAGACCCATCAGACAACCATGCCCTTCAGCTACCCCAGGTTCAGAGACCACGTGACATCAGACCAAGCCCCTAAATGAATGTATTCATTGACCGAGAGAAGATTGAATAATTTGGCAACAGTCTTCTCACCTATTTGATGGGACCATCAGTTTATAGTCCATCTTGCTCAGCCGTGACTAAATCCTGCTACTGGCTCATTACTGTCTGAAGCCTGATATCAGGAGAGAAGGAGAACTTCACCCCTGGGCTTGGACTTTGAGGCTCAGGCTGTTGGGGTTATGGAGAAGAGTAGAAACAGGAAAGTAGAAAACCAGGAAACTGGATGGGAGCTCCTCTGGTTTTTCTTGGCACTCCCTGGAAGGCCGTTTCCAATCCAGCTCCTACCTGTCCTTTCTGCCAGGTGATACCCGACTGTCCCCCCACCACCACATTCTGATGGTTTGGCCAAAGTGGCTGAAGGTCCTCGACACAGGGAACACCATCTCCTCTCCATCCCTTCCTCAGCCCTGGGAAGTATCCCCTCCTCACCTGTGCATCTTAGAACCCACCACCTTCTACACGAAGCTTTCTGCCCCCTCCAAAGTGGCCTTGTATCTATTTTGGAATTTACTTACATGTGTGTGCGTGGTTACTCTGGGAAGAATGGAAGCCCCCTTGATAGTAAAGAGTGCTTTGGGTTTGTGTATTCTAAGGGCCTGGCACAGTGGCTAGAACATAGTAGGTGCTTAATACTTGTTGACTATTGGAATGCACCACCTGAATGGCTGGGCTACTAGAGATTCCTATGTTCACCTGACCTGCAGGATCAAAGGCTAACATTCCAGCTGCTCGGGGGACAGCGTAGCCACTGGGGTCCATCTGTTAGCGATTTTTCAAATGAACCAATGTCTTCGACTAGCTGGCACGTCAAATGAAGACCTACCACATACACAGGATTAAACTAGGCACTGGGTCTGCCCACTGATTCCTAGAAAATTAAAGGTATAATCTGATCTCAGAGCTATAGTTAGATGGGACCTTATGTAGCGTAGTGGAGAGATCACCAGACTTGGGGTCAGAAAGTCCTGGGTTCAAAACCACTCTCAGACACTTGTTACTACTGCCTGTATGACCCCGGGCCGTTGTTTCACTTCTGTGTCTCAGTTTTCTCATCTGAAAAATACCTCCCAGGCTTGTTGTGAAGATAAAATGAGATGTTTATAAAGTGCTATATAATTGCTGGTTGTTCCTTCTGGAGAGCAATTTGGAATTGTGCCCAAAGGGCTATAAAGCTGTGTATACCCTTTGACCCAGCAATACCACTATTTGGTCTTTTTCCCAAAGAGATCATAATAAAGGAAAAGGGCCCACAGGTACAAAAATATTTATAGCTGCTCTTTTTGTGGTGGCAAGGAATTGGAAATTGAGGGAATGCCCATCAACTGGGGAATGGCTGAACAAGTTGTAGTATATGAATGTAATGGAATTCTATTGTTCTGTAAGAAATGATGAGCAGGTGGATTTCAGAGAAACCTGGAAGGACTTGCATGAACTGATGATGTGTGAAATGAGCAGAACCAGGAGAACACTGTACACAGTATCAACAACAGTGTTGATTGATCAACTGTGATAGAATTGATTCTTCTCAGCAATACAATGGTATAATTCCAAAGGATTCATGATGGAAAAGACTCTCCAAATTCAGAAAAAAAAAAGAACTGTGGAATATGGATGCAGATTGAATCATACTATTTCTTTTGGTTTTGGTGCTGTTGTTTTTCTTTTTTGAGGTTTTCCCTTTTTGCTCCGATTCTTCTCTTATAATGTGACTAATGCAGAAATATGTTTAATGTTATTGTACATATATAACCCATATCAGATTACCTGCTGTCTTGGGGAGGGGGTGAGGGAGGAAGAAAAATTTGAAACTAGAAATCTTATAAAAACAAATGTTGAAAACTATCTCTACATGTAACTGGAAAATAATAAAATACTTTTATAATTAAAAAAATAATTTCTGGTTGTTATTGTCATCATCTCTCCCAGAGTTTGGCTTTTGTGCATGTATGTGTTGCCAATAAGTCAACAAACATTTATTAAGTGCCTTCTATGCACCAGAAATTGCACAAAGCACAGAGGATACAAATACAGGGGAAAAAGACTGCCCCTGGCCTCGAGGAACTTACATTCTAAGGAGGAAAGAAAATACACCAAAGGGAGCTGAAGAGGAGGCAGAGGGGGAGGGGTGGTGCCGGGTTCAGAGAGTCAGAAGCAGATCTGGGAGAGGAATGTGGCCCAGGCCCCTCTGCCAGTCAGGGAAGCTGAGGACAACTTCTGGGACTGCTCCCAGGTGAATAAAATAAAATGTGCAGGCTGACAGAAGACACCAGTCATATGTTCATGATGAATTCACAGACTCCAGGTGAAGACCCTCTGATCTAACTTACAGATGAGGAAACTGAGGCCAATATAGGTCACACAGGAATTAGGGGGCCAAGGCAAGATTCAAACCTCATCACGTGACTCTAAACCAGCAGGAAGGCTGCTGGGGGGGGGTGCTTACTAAACAACACTAGATTCTCTACATGCACTCCCTCCAGAGCAGGGTAGACAGGAAGAGGAATATCTCATTCGTTGGAATTCCTTTTCTTCCGGAGCAGTCATCTTTAACCAGCGAACATTCATTCCAGTTATTATTTTTTCTGTCCTTTGAAAGTACCTGTGGGGCAATTTCCCCACAAAAGAGGTGAATTGTAGCTCAAGCTACAAAGCGGGACTGTTGATGCACATGGATCACAGCGGTTATATTCTCCTCCTGCAGATCCAAGGCCAATAAATAGAAGACAGACAAATACAGCTCTCATCTAGCTGGGACCGAATGATGAACAATAACAGCAAAGCAGTGATCATGAAGAGGAGAGAAACTTGAGGAATTGCTCCTCTGGGCTCTGTTGGGTGTTACCACACATGCCGCCGACACCTCTGACTACAAAGGCCATGGGTGGCGACTGTAGCGCTCCCCCTAAATGTGGCACTCTATGCTTGTAGAACGCCCCCAACTGCAGGGCCTCAAAGCTCTCACCAAAATCAGAGAATCCAATTTCTTTTTTTTTTTAAATTGTTTTTTTTTTTTTATGGGGCAATGGGGTTAAGTGACTTGCCCAGGGTCACACAGCTAGTAAGTGTTAAGTGTCTGAGGCCGGATTTGAACTCAGGAACTCCTGAATCCAGGGCCAGTGCTTTATCCACTGTGCCACCTAGCTGCCCCAAGAGAATCCAATTTCAAAGAACTGTCCATCTTTAGAACGCCTTCCCCTTACCAATGAAAACCCAACCTAGACCAAGGAGGAGTATGAAATGAAATAATGAATCAGACTGCAGTTGGATCTGGTCCCTGTGGAACCCCCCCATCTCCAAAGCTTCCTTCCCAGTGCAGCAAAGAAGATGGTTTTGGACTCAGGAGTCCGAGACAGCCCTTTGGGTGTCATGGATCAGATACAATCAGAGATGCTTGGCTGGGCCCCTGTGAGCCAACACAGCCTGGAAAGCAGGAGTGGGCAAAGATGTCAGAGGAAGCCTCTGATTTCTCTGTTCTCCTTGAAGAAAAGGCTTGACACGGAAATTTTAGTGGAAAACCAGAGCGAACCCCTTTGAGGAACTCAACAACCATTTTGATATTCCCCCCCACCTCCCCGCCAATGCTGGTCCTACCTAACACTCAAATCAATTCCATTTGTTACTGTTTTGGGGGAGGAGATGAGATCTTTTAAAAGGATTGGTTTTTTTTTTTACTGTTTCTACTTTTGGACTGTTTTTCCCCTTCTTTTATGAGGTTTTCCCCTTGTGCTCTGATTCTTCTTTCACAAGATGACTAATGTAGAAATATGTTTAATGTGATTGTACACATACAACCTATATCAGACTGTTTTCCATCTTGGGGAGGAGGGAGGGAAAGGAGGGTGGGAGAAAAAAATTTGGAACTAAAAATCCTGTGAAAACAAATGTTGAAAACTATCCTTATATGTAAATGGAAAACAATAAAATACTTTAAAAAAATTAAAAGTATTGTTTTCAGGGGTTGAAAAATGTTGATTTTTGGCCTTCAGGGGAAAATGTAGAAAATGACTAGCCCTGCAATCCGTGAGCTAGTTTTAAAAAATATTTCAGTCATAGCATTTCAATATAATTGGTTTCCTCTGGAATCATCTATTTTAAACAACAGTCATGCATTTAAACACATGATTCTGAGAAGGGGTTCCCAGGCTTCGCCAGACTGACTGCACACAAAAAGGAAGGACTCTTGTCCTGGAGAGGCATTTTGTCTGTCCATTCCATAAGCTGCTGAAGTCTCAAGTTTGGGGACCCCAGAATCTGCTAAGAAGTGTTTTCTGAGTGCCTGCTACATACAGCTTCTCCATCACAAAAGGTCCTGTGCCTTTAGTTAGTGGCTAATCTTATGATAGCAGACCCTGTTAGCCCAACAATGTTATATCAACAATCATTGCCAGCTGAAGCTTCCACGAGTGTGTCAGTCACTAAATACTGGGATGGACACTCTAGACCTAACACTCTGAGGTGTTTACAGAAACTTTGTCAGGGCAGATCTTCTCTGAAAGGAGGAGCTGATCACACTGGCTGGAGTGGAGGGTGCCAGACATCACCTGTTTCCCCTTCTGCTGGCCAAAGGCTTAAGTCAGACACGGAGGGCAGATGAAAAACCCAGAAATCTATTTTAGGCATATGCTCCACTTGTTTTTGTCTCTTACTAGGGCACAAAACTCAGGGCTCAACTGAGCTGGATGAATGGGTTTTCAATGGCTCAATGAAGCCTGAATCACCCTAATATTTGTGACCCCCAGACTGTCTTCTCTGAGTTTGCTTGAGATAGGGAGCAGAGAGCACTTTTCTGTGTGGGGAGGAGATGAACCTGACAGATCCAGGACCCCCCAAACCCTGGGCAGGATCTGTCGTTACAACTCAGCCACGTGGGCCGTGACAGCAGTGGCTCGATGGGCTCAGGCCCCAAACGTCCACCCCTTTGCTGCCCTGGTGACTGCAAATGGCCCCACGATGAAGAAGGAGCTCAGAGAGCCTTCCCAAGTGACACAGGCCAACTCTTTCATTGTAAAGATGAGACTCAGGCCACTGAGACAGAGACTGCGACTTACTTGTTCACGGACATGCAGCCAGGTGACGGCAAGGCCAGGTTAGAGCTCAGATCTCTTGATGCTGTACAGGTTAGTCAGTCAACAAACATTTATTAAGCACTTACTATATGCCAGACCCTGTGCTGACCAGCTCCTGTTCTAGTGTGGTTTTCACTGTGGAAGGACCCTAACTGTAACAGCCACAGGAGAGCCCCCAAGCTACACAGGAAGCATCTGACTGAGCCCTGCACTGGGCCCAGCCCCGCTCTAGAAGGCTGTCCTCGTTTTGGTTGGGTGAGGGTGAGTCCTCACAACAATAGCACAGGTCTGGGCCAGAGCAATGACCCAGAGAGGGATGAAAGGTGAGTTTCCCCGTGAGTGTAGGACGTTTTCTAGGATTATCTGTAATGACAACTAGCTAACACCAAATCCACCACCATCCACTGGAGGTGAGCAAAACAATCGCTTCTTTCTGCCTGAAGAGCATGGGGCCGACTGAGACTTCTCCACCAGAGAAAACATTCCATGCGCAAAAGTGGGACCAGGGCGTAGAGTGAGCTGTGGTTAAGTCTCGGTCCCTCAGCAATAACAGGCATTTGTTCTATCCTTACTATTTTGAATAAATTCCGATGACAGCCCTATTTCATTTCTTCATTCAGTTTGGAGGCCAGATGGCATTAGAATCATTCACTGCACCTTGTTGTGCTTAATTACTACAATCAACACACTATTTTCCAAATTAATCATAACAAAGTAATTTCATTAGTAACACAGCAGGCTGTTGAATTATTAGCATCATAACAGTTTGCAAACAATTAAACTTTATTTGAACCTTAAAAATTTGCAGAGTGGAACATTATTGTAAGATCTAATGGCAACAGTGTACAAATTCAGTACGGCGCAAATAATCAAGCAAAATGCTATATAAAATATGACTCACAATCACCTTTGAAAAAAAATTGGTTCTCTAACTGTCCACAGAAAACCAAATAAAAGTGAAGCAAACATAAGGAAAACAGAGCAATGAGCATCTTTTTAAAGCCACACTGTTTAAAATCACATTGATGACATATCATGCTGGACTTGGGCGTGTGATATTGTCAAGGGTGTTGAAGGAAACTTTCCCCATGATTCACAAGTGCTTGCATCAAGCTTACATCCCTTGCTCAGGCCTGGATCTAAGGAGATGGGCATCTCGCCCATTATTCTCTCTGTAAATGGTGGTGTCACCTTTCTTCGCCTTCCCCCAAAGACCCCAGAAAAATAGCAATGGAAGCCAGAGCCCCTAGTGCCACCATTAACGGGAGGATGTCTGGGCAGACACTGCTATTCATCGGTTGGCAAAGGACTCCCTCTCCTGGATTAACAGTAAAGGGAAAAAAAAGAGGAAGGAATTCTCCAAATGTTCTAAATTAGGTGGCTGTGGCCTTGGTGGGGGAAGGGTTTCAAAATGGTTCCCTATGTGATGAAAATCTGCTGCCATCTACTGGCCCCACTTGGCAATGCGAAAAGCTTCCCAGAACCCATGCCCATTTCTATGCCTGGCTCTACTTGGGCATTTCTCTCTTTTTAGCAACTTAACTTGGAAAATCAAGTTTGCTCGTTTCTCTCCAGGCCAAAGTCACCTATTTTTGCTAATTTGGTTTATATACTAAGTGTGTCTGGTTTTTTTTGTCCTAAGACTAAGATGTCAATTTTTCTAAATTAGTGTAGAAGGGCAATTTATCCTTTATTTTGTTATTTTTCTCTATGTGAAATTAATGAAGAGGTCAATCACAAACATGAATCTGCCAATTTCACAGTGATGGGAGAATGATGACAGAACGCTCCCAGCAGCTTCTCTATCTCTAAGTCCTGTAATTATCTTCGTGCTGTTTAAAAGGGGGGTGCTGGGAAGGCTATTTATGGCCACCGCTCCCTGGAAGGGCAGGAATGAAAGCCCAGGGCGGGGGTGTCTAACTCGATGACCTGCGGATAAGGAGCTAAGAGAGACTCAAGTAGTCTTGGACCCCCTAAGCAATTAGGGGCATTTTAACCCCCATCTGCCAAGAGGAGCTAGGGACTTGCCCATCAACAACAGGTCATCACTCCATTGAGGCTCATGCTGGGCACACGTTCATCTGCTGGCAAATGAATGTTCTAGAAGTTTCTGGACTGGACTGGGTGGCCCCAAAGGCCCTGTCCAGCTCTAAACAACTCTGCCTTTCACCATCCAGCAATGGGCTCACAGGCCCAGGGAGGGATCTCAGTTTAAAATAACAAACTTCTTTCACTTCATGGTGGTGGTGGAAACTCTTCTAGGGAATGGTGGGGAGCAAATTCCAACCGTGACTTGGTCTCAACGTCCTACAATCCTGTTCCAGATAACCCAAGTGGTTTTTAATGACAATGGGCTTTGTGGGGTTCTTCAACAACACATCTTGGGGAGATGACAGTCTGTTGTGTTTTTCCATCCCAGTATTTTTCCTTCTTGCGGACACATTTAATACGATGTCAATTCGCCAATAAGGCATACATTCTTTCGTGATAAAAGGTCACCACTATGTGAAATGCCAAAATAAATCACTCACGGTGCTTTAACGCATTGGCTGAGTGCAAAGGACCCACTTTAAAACTTGCCTCATTGATATATATTAAATGAGAATGTCGGTGAAATTAGACACTGAAGCCATACAACTTCACCTATTCTGAGCAATGGGCATTACAAGACCCCTGATAAGAATGGTCACCTGACATTTGAGGAACAGAGTTGGGTTCTTCCACAAAGCCCAACGACTGAATGCACACAAAGCAGCTGAATAAATCACAACTACACTTGCTTCCTGTGCAAAATAGCCACGAATATGATTGTTCTGCTCCTAACCAATTGCTAGGCATACTTTCAGTGAATGTGGGATCATAAAAACATTGTAAAGGAGGAGAGTATAAAATTACAGGCAAAGATGAATGGAAAGAAAGCATTGATGACTTTCTGAAACTCGATGCATGGGTGATCTCGTGAAATCCACAGCGTCGATCAGGCTGCAATGAAGAGTCAAGCTCCAACTTCTTCACTTCTAAATGTTAAGATTTGCTGAGTAGAAAAAAGTAATGTTTTCAGATGTGATTTAGAAGCACATCAACAGAGCTACACGTGTGATTTTTATAAAGAAGAGGTAGAAGAGACAAGTAGCTATTTCCAAGAGAAATTTCACAAAGCTTTTTTTAATTAAACATTTTTTCCAAGGGTGGGAAGAAAACAATCTTTGACAGACCCACTACAACAGTTTCAAATAAGGGAAAGACATGTTAAAAAAAACAACAACCAACCCAGAACAAGAGAACATATGAGCCATTAGAGAAGATTGGATTAAAATGTACTTACCCAGGACTCTCAAATATCATACATCTCCATTATGTAGGCTTTAGGCACCAAGCCAATGGTCCCCTTCATTTCTCCTACCCACCAGCCAAATCTACTGTAGTCCTAATTGAAAACAATATGCAATATTAACCTTTAGTCGGGGATAAATGCAATATACTTGGTATGCAACTTCTTACAAACATTTTCTTCCTTTATAAAGTTAGAAGGACTTGAACTGAAAATGGAAACATTATAATCTTTTTGTTTCTGAGCACTTTCAAAAATGCTGTTAGGCAAAGATTTAAATGAACTTACAAGACAATGCATGTTTATTTTTTGGTGTAGAGAAAAAGAAATGGATGCATCCGATACACACCCGGTACATCAACCCCGCCCGCTACCAACCACATCAGAAGACTACCCCTTTCTTGTGGCTTTTCTCCAACACTTAGATTCCAATTTTATGGGATTCTTAAAGCACTCTGAAATAGCAGCCGAATCTGAGATCCCCAACTCCAAGGTGTAATCACAGTGTGTGCAAGACGTTAACACGTGCAGGAGGCCCCACTTTATCCAGTCTGTCTTTTCTTTCCATGGAAGAGGAAGATAGGATGGGAGGCAGAACTTCTTCATGTAGCCAGAGAAGTCTTGGCTTTACCCAAAACAAAAACCCAGACAGACTCACAAAACCCCCACAACCCCCTCCAAGAGTCATGGGGAGAAGGGGTTGCAGCCATGTATGATTAGTGTGGTTGATGGAACACGAACTATTCGAGAAACAAATGTAAAAGTGAAATTTTAAGAACTGTTGCCACTTTAAGGCCAGAAAAATAAGTCTTTCTAAAAATTATAATGGGAAAGTAGGATTCTATTGGGAAAACCTGATTCCTATGAAGAGTTTCAGAAATCCATTAAGTGTGCAAGGTGAGGTAAGCCTGTACTCAGCTCCTCCCACCGGGGCAGTGCCTTCTATGCAAGTGTTGGGATGGATTCTTAGTTGAAATTAATTTAATTTTAGTGAGATACATACAGAATAAAATGAATTAGAAGTTTCAAGAAATATATCTTCCAAAAGCAATCCTCCTGCAAGAGCATTAAGGAATCTCAATTGAATTCTTTTCTATAAGATAAATATTTTAAAATCAATGCCAACAGCAATTCAATTGATTACGACTGTTCTAACTTCCCAGATTCATGGATAAATATGTACATCTACTGCTCAAGTGAGAGGGGGCAAAAGTAATTCAGAAATTTAATCTGTAGCAGATTGATTATTGAACTGATACATATTGAGGGAAAACTGATCTAACTACCTCGCTTCGAGTGTGTGCAACCCAGCAATAGGAAGATGATGGGGGTGTGTTGAGCCTCTAGTCCCCCCCCACACATCAGAGGGTCAAGAGTAAATGACTGGAAGAAAAAAGGAGAAAAGATTAATATCCTCCCTAAACCCAGGAAAGTGGCATAAAGGGAAGTTTATCAGAACAAGGTCTTTTTAACATCTGCTTTTTAGAATATTATTTTTATAAGCAGAAATGGATGGAAGTAGTAGCTTTTCAAAGATGCTGAAGATTCTTCTGATTCTGGTGACAGAAGCCATGTGTGGCCTAGAAATGGGTTAGAGGTAAGGTAGCTAAATAAGGTTTGAATGAACAAGAGATGTCTGGTGCTGGGAACTCAGCAGATAAAACCGAGTCCAAATTTCTTCTCTCTAAGGCACCCAAAAGATGATACTTGAAGCCCAATGGTTATTGTTCTTGAGCACTGAACGCAAAGTCAAAAGACCTAGGTTCAGGTTTCACCTGCACCAGCTAGCTGTATGACTGTGAGCAATTAACAGTTTCTTTTGGTCTCAGTTTCCTTATCTCTGAAATGGGCATGGTAAGACTTGCAGTATTTACCACTCAAGATTATCATGAGGATCAAATGTGAGCCAATACAACCCAACAAGCATTTATCATTATTATTACTCAATTAAGTATCTGCTGTGTACAAAGACCATGCATGTGAAAGTTCCCTGAATCTATCAAGTCCTTGAGAAATACAAACTATTATCAATATCAACATTTATTAAATGCCTACTGTGTGTGCCTGACACTGTGCTAAGCACTGGGGACACAAAAAGCCAAAAAAGACAAACCCTGCCTTCTAGGAGTTTACAATCTAGTGGACCGCCACCCCCACCGCCGCCACCCCCACCGCCACCGCCACTGTCAACATCATCGCCATCATCATCTTTCTAATTGCTAGGTGGGTATTTTCACCATAAGAAACATCAACTTGGTGATGCCTTCAATTTCACCTACTTAACTGTGCTACCTGGGGTAATTAGGTGGCACAGCCCAGTGGATAGAAAATAGGACCTACCTTCTTTCAGCCTTGGTTCCCTGAACTGTAAAAAACGGGGCAACAATACTACTTCCCTCTGGAGTTGTGAAGATGGAATGAAATCATAGTTGTAAAATGCTTTGCAAACCATAAGGAGATATATAAATGATTGCTGTTATTATTATGATTATCTTTCAGGCTTACAAATACTATTCCATGTAATCTTGAAATAATGCTCTTGTATTATTCCTTTCATTCTCTTTTTTGAACAATGAACCTGATTATTTCCCAATGTATGATGAAAACGAGTTTCATCTTTCTTCTACCACACAAAGCTCTTCAGAAATCTACTGCCAACAAATCACTCCTCCCCAAAGAAGCAATAACATGTTTCACATCATGGAGGATCCCATGCCACGGGTCAACCAATGAGATTCATCAAGCAGAGAGCCACAGGAAGGGTGAGCTGCTTCTGCTATAAGCAAATGGCTTAAAATTCATATGTGGGGGAAAAAGTTTTGGATTAAAATGTGTCTTGAGGGTTCTCTGTAAAGAAGTTAAACAAATCAAGAAACTATGAAATATATGCTTCCCCAAATAGAAGCTAGTATCTCAGAGAATTTAAATGAGAAAGTTCATTTAAAAACACCAAATTTTCATGTCTTTCCATTTGAAAATCATTTCATTTTATGTTCCCATGTGAAGTTAAGAGAGCCAATAAAATAAAAGGCTCTAGTGAGCTAATTTATGGATTGGTGGCAGTCATTGGCATGTGTAGACAAGCCTACCAACCCTGATGCTCTTGCTCTGATCATGACTGCCTTTCGTATGAGCCTCCAGAGCCACATGAATCCAAATCAAACTATTTGCAGTCTGGTGCTTCACTGGGAGAACAGGATTCCCAACTTCGGCCTCAAGGCTCCCCGTCACCCACAGGCTCCTCCCAGGAATCTACTCTACATCTTGGCTTCCCTCCTCCCCCTAAGATAAATCTGATTTATTATTCATTGAAATTGCTTGCAGTGGGGAAAACAACGCAATCAATCCAATGGTATCTTTTTGTCCACATGCCAATGACAGTATTGGTGGATAATGTCACACATGACCCAACTCTATATATTGGCAGTAAAGAGGAGAAATGAATGGGTGAAGCAAGCTCCCTCCTCCCTCCATTCTGCCAGCGAGATCTCCCCTATTCTGAAAGGTCAGAGAGCCTGCCGTCATGTGCGGAGTGTCTCTGAGCTCTGGCCCGTACAAGCTCCACCATCTGGGATCCCTCCCTCGAGTTAGCTCCTCACAGCCCCTAAACTGCTAACCAAGGCAAGTGACTAGGCTTCAGGAGGGCTGATAAAATAATGAAGAGTCCTTTAATCTACAGGAAACCATTCTAGTCAATTTATAAGAAATATTGCATCCCTTTGTAAGACGTGTAATTATTTTCTATTAATCATGTGCTATAAAGCTACATTGTGCGGTTATTCTGTTATCACTAGAAAGAGGCCTGCAGTCAGAGTCTGACAACGTTAGGTAATTACCAGCACAAAGCAGCTTTCTCCTCCCCGCTAACGCCATCAAGGTCCAGAGGTGTGAAGATGCTCAAAGAACACTCCAAAGAAACTCAGTGTCTGCAAAATGAATGGTTTCAAGACAGAAAGCAACACGCCAGGGACAGCCAAAAAAAAAAAAATTAGAAAAAATGCTCACTTCCTGCCTGAGACACTCTACTGTCAGATTTCAGACCGGTACATTATTTTTTAAAAACAATAAACATTTTTATTTATGGTAAATTCTTCTTAACCTGTTTGATTGAACGGTCAAAGCACAAGGTGCCACTTAATATTTATGAGAGCTGCAACATAAATGCCTGTGTCATTTTGAGAACGCTTATACGAAAGGGGAAGAGCTAGTTTTGGCAAAGTGAACTACAGACTTTGGCCAAGGAATTGGGAGATGTTTATTCATTAACTAAAGTGTTTCTGCTGGCGGTGTATTATTTTACACGTAAGTGGGGCCACATCAGTGACTTAAGTCCCTTTCAGACAGAGCTCACTCATCCCTCCTGGGTTTTCATCCACTTTCCAGAAACCATCTGGTCAAAAGCCCCCTTCTTATCCCAAATCTCAGCATTAACAAGGCTTTGGGAGGGGGGAAAGAGGGGGAAGCAACTCTTCTAGGCCTCTGTCCTCACTGCTGGAAGGCAACAGGTGCAGGACAGGTTAAAAGACCACGGGTGGATGACGGCAGTCTGTCTCCCCAACACATGTGAGCCTTTGGCAAAATTGAGGTTGTTTTATCTCCAGACACAGCCATTTGTTAATTAGGAACCAGTTAATTTTCATTATTATTTGTCAACTTATAAGTTATCAATTCACAAAAAGAGCTTTTTAGTCACAAATGGAAAAAAAAATGGGGCCCAGAGCTGTTTTTCCCAAACAGAAAGCATGTGCCTCTTGAATTTGATCCCTAGTCAAAATATTCAAATATCTGCCTCAGAGCTACTCTACAGAATCACTTCCTTGTTTCTCCAATGTGCAGCTACTGAAAAAACAAACAAACAAACAAACAAACAAAAACCCAACAACAAAACAACCCTGTATGACCTTGAGGACTGTTCCTTCCTGTATGTGGCCCCAGGAAAAAAAACCAAACAAATGGGAAATATACAGATCTGAGGGAAGCAAGCAAGAGGAGGCTTCCCTGCGACTTCTGGAAATCAGCCTGATGGTTTTACTGTCACATCTCATACACAAAGTTCCCATTTCTTTGGACGTTAAGCAACCAGGGAAGAAGCCAAGTTCTGATTCTTTGGTTGGCAAGGAAAAGTAGAAGGGGATGTCTTCTCTCTCCTATTTTGACAAGAGAAGGAAATTCAAGCAGAGGAAATTGAGTGAGCCACTGAGGGCAGCGTGGCTACAGGGGGACACCTTTGTTGGAGGCAGCCTGGGGGAATGCAGAGAGCACCAGGCTTGGAGTCAGAAGACCTGGATTTAAATTCCATCTCAGACAGCAGCTGTATGACCTTCTCTGTGAGTCTCAGTTTCTCCAAGCATAAAACAGATCTGTTGTGAACATTCCACAGCTAGGTTAGTCCTGACAACCAGCTTTAATTGGGGTTGGGGTGGGGAGGGTATATCATAGGGTTATTTATTGTAAACTCCTACACACACACATATACACACATATATGTATACACGTGTATAATGTGTACGCACGCACATATTTATCTAGAAACACATATGTGTGTGTGTGCGTGCACACAAAGCTAGGTGGTACAGTGGATAGAGTATCTGGCCTGCAGTTAAGAACACCCATCTCCGTGAGTTCCGATCGAGCCTCAGACACTCGCTGCGGGACCCTGGGCAAGCCACTTCACCCTGTTTGCCTCAGTTTCCTCATCTGTAAAATGAGATGGAGAAGGAAATGGCAAATTCCTCCCAGTATCTTTGCCAAGAAAATCCCAAATGGAGCCATGGAGAGTTGGACACGACTGAACTGAAATATGGCTAGAAGTATATGTTTGCATATATCTATAGGTATGTGCATGTGTGTATATATGCATGCACACGAGCACATGTGTGCAGACATGTGTGGGCGTGTGCACACATGTGTATGTATCTGTATGCATGGACACATAATGATGACCCTGGGGCTCTGGCCTCCTCGGAGATGCCTTCTGAATGAGTGATAGAGGGGGTGATCCAAGCTAGGAGCGTGTGCCGCTCTCCCTCCCAATTGGGATGGCCTCCTAACTGGCCTTTCTGCATCCAGCCCCTCTTCCTAGCCATCCTCCATCCCCCTCACTTGAGCCCCAAAGGCTCCTTCCTCAGCCCGGCACCTCTGGATCTGCACATCTGGCTCTGACCTTCTTCTCCAGCCTCTGTCCCTTCCTCTTCTCTGTTTCAGGAGCAGGACAACTGGACAACTGGAGCCATTCTCCAGCTTCACCCTGCCCTCCTGACGTGGTGGGGAGGGGGAGGAAGGTGAGATGGGCAGAGAGTAAAAGCCCCCCCCCCATCTTTCTCACCCCTTCTCCCTACCCTGGAGAAGAAGAGGCAAGGCCAACTCTTCTTGGGATCTTTAGACTCTTTCCCATTCTCTGCCTGGTTTTTCTTTCAGTCTTGGTTCCCCTTCCTGTCCACAGGCTTAGCCTGGCAGTCCCATCAGATCTGCTCCTTCCCCAGGGAGCCCCATCTTCTGCCAGGCTCCACTGCTGGGTCACCCTGGCTGGCCACTGTCACTGCCCCGTCCTCCTCCTGGTTCCATGGCCAAGTTTCCTTTGCTGAGAAGTGTCCCACCGGGAGAACCTGAGCCCTTGGGATCAAGACGGGGATGAAGCCGGTGTTGTAGCTGCTCATGGCTGGCGGAGCCCCCCACCTTAGGGGGGCATTTAGGTGGGCTTGGTGAAGGCTGAAGCAGCAACAGCCCCTTCTAAACTGTTCCATCAACTGATCTGAAGGGGGGCAGCTAGGTGGCGCAGTGGATAGAGCACCAGCCCTGGATTCAGGAGGACCTGAGTTCAAATCCGGCCTCAGACACTTGACACTTACTAGCTGTGTGACCCTGGGCAAGTCACTTAATCCCTACTGCCCCACAAAAAAAAAAAAAAAAGAGTAAAGGAAGTCAGAAGATCTTAAGAGCCTCTGTGGGCATAACTACTCAGTGATTAAACCAGCCAATTAACATCTGTGACGCCCATGGTAGCCCCCTCTTGTCTTGAATCAGGCCTAGCTGAGGTGGCACGGTGTGAGAACCGCTCCGGGAATCCATAGTTTGGCAGGCCCTGGGACTCCTTCCATTTTTCTGCACCCCCAAGGCAGGTCCTAACTGCCCCCCAGCAGAAGCTGGTATGTCTGAGCTTCTGCTCAGAGCACATGAGACTTTCCCAGCTCTGTGGGGGCTAGCAAAGATGACACCCTGGACGGAGGTCCATTTAAATGGCCAAACATGCATGGATTGAGTGCCCGCTGTGTACAAGGCATTATACACAACAAAAGCAAGATAAAACAGGATACTTAGTCTCATTGAACTTAGACCCTAGTCAGCTCTATGGACCACGTATGTGGCCTTTGCTATGGTGGGTATAGTTGCCAAATATCCTTTCTCCTCCAATCTACCATCTATTGTTTGTCCTCCATTCTTGAAGAGGACCATGACATTGGGGCTATGTCATGACTTGCACTAAATTGGATTTAAGTGAGGGAGGGCTGTGCAAGGTCACCAACCTCACTCTCTTCTCCAGAGCCATCTGGGTCCAGTGGCAAGATATACACCAGCATAACCAGAGATGGTCCTGGAAGTGGGGTTAAGTGGGGTCACACAGCTAGTAAGTGTCTGAGGTGAAATTTGAACTCAGGTCCTCCCAACTTCAGGGCCAGTGCTCTATTCACTGCACCACCTATCGCCCCAATCTACTGTCCACACAAGTGACCATGTCCCACTCCTCAACATTACCTCTAGTGTCAGATAGAAATTCCTTTGCTGGGCATTTAAAGCTCTTTAAAACCCTGTCCCACCCCCCTTCCTAGGGTTACACGTGGCCCCTTCCCCAGTCATTTTGGCCTCTTGCATCTTCTCACACATGGCCCCTGCCTGCCCCTTGTGCCTGGTTTCTCTCCAGACTCAGCCTCGGTGGCGCCTTGCACAGGAGGGAAGGCCTTTCCTGGGACCCCAGGTGTTGGTGCCTCCCCCCAGGTACCTCACACCTGCCTGGCAGCTCCTAACATCGTGTTTCGTGTCCAGGCCGAGCACACAAAAGAAACTAAACAAATGCTTAGTGTTGACAGATGTACTCAGCCCAGTGTCCGTCCTTGGTAGGACCTGAGGCTTCCAGACCTATGATGAGAATTTAGACACAACACTGATACATCCGCTGGTGTCTGCTGTGGTTTCCCAACGTTTCTCTTTCTTGGTGGCTTGCTTACCAAAGAGTGCTTGGGGGAAGCATGGCCCCCAATTGTGGAGTCATGGCCCCTTGAGCACGTGGGCCTGTAGCCAGGTCAGCCCAGGACTATGGGTACATCTGAAGGGTGTACGCCCATGGCACTGTTAGCCAACTACAACCTGATGAAAGAAATGGCAGTGGGCATCAACAGGTGGAAATGGATTCACCCCACCCCCAACAAGAAGGTAGAATGGATGTTGGGGAAATAGACTGTCCTTGGTTAAAAGACGTCGGTTCACTGTCAGACGAGGGCCACATGCTGCAAATGGAGCCGCCCTATTTAATCTCTCAGAACTGGTCACCTGCTTTGGGGCACAGATGATGGCAAAGAGTTCAGAGAGCTGAAGCTGCCTTGTCGGCGTGCTATGCCAATGGGCCTCGGCCAAATTTCTTTTTGCCTATTTCAATCCAAAAAAATGGCAACTCGGCCTTTCTGTCCCTGTGGCGTGAATCAAGCGTTCAGGGGTGAATGCGATGAACCAGCTGTTAGCCGAGCACAGGCTTCAGGAGTTTTTTTTTCTCATTTGCCACTTCTCCTCTTACTATGGGGCCCAAGGAGTCGTGCTTTGTGCAGAAGGCCAACTCTTCTGTAGACCGCTCATGAAAGGTGAGAAAGAATGGCACTTCTCTGATGACTTCATATTGAAAGAGAAGGCAAGAGAACATGAGACTTGAGAAATGTAGGTGTCCGGTGTGCCCCCCCAAAATCTCCAGCTCCCTTCAAGGCTCCATTCAGGAAACTCCTGGGGCTGGTCTGGAGTCCTCCCCCCGCCACCCCAGGTTGGGAAGGCTTTCTCTAAGACCTTGTATCCACTTCACTCCATAATTTCCCTGATAGTAGAGACTGCTTAGCAGTTTGAACCCCCAGTGCCTTACACACAGGAAGTGAATAAGAAATGTTTTTTGAATCAAGCTGAACTGCAGGCCAAATGAGCCCCCTCAGATACTGAGACTGAAGTGATTGACATTTCATACAACCGAGACTCATGACTGTGTTGTTCTCCTGTTTTAAGCTCAAAGCACAAAAAAGGTAAAACGAGGCAAGGAGTTTAAGCTCGGTACAGGTTTTAGTGCTTTGTTCCTGAAAATCAGGAAAGGTCCCTTTGCCTTGAAAGGGTCTGGCAGTCCTATTAAAGAATGAAAACCAAACTCCTCCCTTTCTGGTGACACAGTCACATTTAAAACATACGCAGACTCTGTGCTGATTACACTTGGGAATGTGCTGAATTGTGTAAAAAAATCCTCAAAAAAGAAAATAAATAAATTCAAGTGTTAGTAAAAATACTTTATTATTAAAGAGATAAAGCAAAATATTTCTGATTAAGGCAAAACTCAAGTGTCCCTAATTGCTACTAAACAGCTCTTGGTCCAACAACTTTGGTTCACTTAAGATGCCCAGTAAAGAAGCCCCAAACCCCCAAGTTATAGGTTCTCCTTGTAGGAGGAGTGGTCCTTGGATTGATTATTGGTAAAGTGCAAAGGTTAAAATTCTGAAAATGCCACAGACACTTTGAAGAAGGGAATGAGTTGAGCCAGGAGCGCCCTGACAGCTGCTAATTAGGACGTGTGAGAAGAGGAAAGATGGGTCCCAGCCCTCCTCACTGCTTTGCTTCCCAATGACACAACATACAATGTTTACTTCAAATGCATTCATCAAAAGAGCCTTGTCCATGTTGAACCACGTGGACCCCCTTCTCCCAAGTCAGCTGTGCTTTGCAGTTAGCACCTTACGAGAGTCTTTCTCCAAAAATAAAAGCCATACAAGTTTCAAAATGAACAAAGACCAAAATCAGAGACCAATAAAAGATGATCTCTAATGCCGATGCGAGGTCTTCTCCACTTACACCCATAAATGTAGAATGTTCCCAACTGAAATGGATGACTCAGTACTGACTGTTCTTCCGGCCTCACAGAATGTGATCGGTATTAAAACAATCAGTGTTGCTTTAAAAGGAAAGGACTAGTATAAGAGACCAAGAAGACATACTGGTAGGGACAGAAAATCGGAGAGCATCCATGGAATATTTTGGATTACATATCATCGTTCAAACAGAAATCTACATTTATGCAAAGCTACTTTTAACTGAATTCTTTTGATCATGAAAAGTCATGGTGCTGAAATTCTGTAGGGACTTTTCCAAGGCCATGAAAACACTGTCAGGCTATAGTCAAGCATTCATTCTGACGGAAGGAAACAACACTTCTGTTAAACTTGGTACATCAGTGAGTTTTGTGGTAGTTATCGCCAATTCTTGGCTGATGTAGGATAAGGAAAGTCATGACCTATGGCTTAGCCAAACTGCCTTCGACTTTTGGGCACCATTTTGGACATGCCCAGGCAGACAATCACCTGCACTGCTCACCTGGCGCCACTAGATGGTGTAGAAACGGTAAAGGCGAAATTTCACACCAGGACAAAGTCTGAGTCTAAAAAAGGTGAGATTCAGAGGTCAGCAAATAACCATCAACAATGTGCTAGTTGTATTTTTAAAGTGTCCCCACAGGCCCCCAGGAAAGCCTTGAAGCTAAATAAATTTGGGTTCTGAATGAGCGGGTCTTTGGCTTGTGTGAACAGTATGGGAGCATCCCAAAAGGTCAGAACAGGCCAGGAGTCAAGGATCACTGCTCCTACCCGCCAGCTTAAAGTCACACAGATAAGGGGGAGGGCTGGGATGACCCCTGAGGTCATATAAATCATCTCCTTTCAGGGGATAAAAATCCTCAAGCCACAACACTGCCTTACCAAGTTCCCCAAATTTCTGCCACTATGTTGATCTGCTAAATTCTAGTGGTGTTACCTCAGCAGCCTGAGCTGAGGGGGGGGGGGAGAGTGAGACCATAGTGTAGATGTCACTGGGCCACTGTCAGGAGAGGAGAGGGGCCCCGAGGCAAAGCCATGGGGCAGCCAGAGATTTTCTGTGCTATCATCCTCTGCCTGTTTGTCTCCCCGCATCCCTAACTCACCTCAAACCCTGGTATCGTCCACCTTCATCCTGCCAAGGCCACTCCAGAGTCCCTCTGGCTCCCTGACTCACTTCCCTACCCTTTCTCACCCTCCTCTTGTTTCCATCCCTTTCAGCCCCTGTGAGAATCCTGAAGGCTTCAAGCTGGCGGGGCTCTAGCCAGACTGGTACCTAGCCAGGGAGGAATGCCCAGCAGCATCTTTCCCAAGATATCGTTCAGTCTCTGCTTGAATCTTACACGGCATCGGCGAGTTAGAGTTAGAGTTAGAGGATGCCAGAGGCCACTTAAGACAGCTCTCTTCATTTGACAGACTGGGGAGGTGAAGGGACTTTGCAGAGGCTGCCACAGCTAGGAGGGGGAGAGCTCGGATGTGGAGTGAGGTCCTGACTCTGCCTCACCCGAGGCTGCCCGTTTCCCCTTCGGATCACTCTCTTTGTTCAGAAGTCTTCCCTCCCATCCAGGCAAAACCTTACACTAATCATTGAAATGGATCAAGGAGGTCGCCTCACTGTGTGCCTTCTCAATCCCATGGAACATAAACTCTTGGGTGGCGTATGCTCCCCCAAAGACCCACAGAAGGAGTCTGAAGAATGGGGACCATAGAGAGAGCTGAGGCAGGCTGAGAAGGGAGTACCTCTCCCATCGGCTGCTAAAGGCAGCTGGCTCCTTCCCCATGAGGAGAGGTCAGCCCTGGCTGCTGGAGTGGCTTCATCCAGCTCATCTTGGGAGGGCAGAAATCGCCAAGGATGCCACACCTCCATAATTATGTTTTAACGGCAGTTCCATGTTAATACAAAGTAATCTTCAGAGCTTAATTTCAATTATGGGACTGAGATGGGAGCATAATGACATTACCAGTCTACAAGTGATCTTGTTAGCTGAGGGCACTACCCAGAGCTCGTCTGCAGGGCAGGGCACCTGACGGAGAATGAAATGCCCAGGCTCTTATCTACCCGATCCTTATCCAGGGCAGGACTTCCTCACACAGCACAGGCTCATGGGATTCCGAGAGCCCCATGCATCACTTTAAAAAACAACAGTAAAAAAGAAATCTGTCAGATTCTTAAAATAGAGGAAAGATATTCCTGATGTCCATGGGTTTTTAATTGGCAATGATTTTAAATGACAGCTGTGATTTATGTGGTGGCTACAGAGGGAGCAGGCCACGGAGCCACAAGGCCGGCTTAAGACATCCTGACTGGGTTGCCCCTGGAAAGTCTCTTTCCTTCTCAGTGGCCTAGGCCACTCTCTGAGGCTAAGATAAGAGGAGGTGCCAGCCGACATTGGCTGGCGGGGGCAGCATTCTTCAGCCAGGAGCCCCCTCCGCCCGTGACACCCCAGCTCCAGTCCCAGTCCCGGTCCTTCTGTCTATCTGTCTGTGTCTCTGTCTCTCTCCCCCAGCCCCTCACACCCTCACACTGGGTCGAGGGCCAGGGCAGATCATTGGCTTTCTGTCTGTTCTTTGCTAACTAGCTGTGTGACCTTGACCAGATCCATTTCCCTCTCTGACCTTGAGCTCCCCATTTTCAGTTTCGAAGGACTGGACTCAAGGCAGTGTGGTCTGGGGGAAAGCTCACATTCTGCAATCAGAGGACCTGGATTCAAATCCCACCCCAAAAGGTCACCTGCGTGACCTTGAGAAGCTCCTTGGGCCTCACTTTTCTCATCTGCAAAATGAGAGAGTTGGATGAGATGGCCTCTCAAGGATGTTCCAGCTACAGAGATGTTCTGGCTTTCAATCCTACGATGTATGATCCTGTAGTTATGGAAAATACCATTCAAACCCTGGACCTGACACTTCCTAATTAGGTGGCAGTTAGGGGGCGCCACAGTGTGCAAAGGGCTGGGTCTGGAGGCAGGAAGACCTTAGTTCAAATCCAACCTCAGACCCTTTCTAGCTGTGTGACCCTGGGCAAGTCACTGAACTCCTCTGTCCACCTCAGTTGCCTCAACTGTAATGGAAGGGGGAATGCAAGGACCAAATGAGATCATATTTACAAAATGCTTAGAACAGTATCTGGCACAGAGTGGGTGCCTAATAAATGCTGATTCCCTTCCTCTTCCCCATGTACCAGATGTGGGCCCTCCAACTCTCTGGGCCCCAGTTTACTCTTCCAGTTCTAGGATCTTATGTTAATTAAGAAACTGTGAGGTCATTCTGCAATAGTCCTAAGAAATGTCCTTGAGAGGAACCGAATTTGACAGCTGAACTCCCACCCAAAGGAGCCATCTCAATGAACTGTGACCTGATAAAAAGACTTAACTATAAGCTAAATGCTACAGTTGCAATGTTTATGCACCTTCAGGGACGGCCATCAGGATAAGAGAGGTCAGACAGGACTCTCCCTGAAGGCAGGGCCTGGACCGTATCCCCCCAGAGCCTTGGAGGCTTAGTCAATGGTTGTTGAATGAAATCGAAATGGCGTCAGATGGGCAGCAGTCTTGCTGCTTTTCAGATAGCTTCCCTGAGTACAAAACTGCCCCCTAAACCTTTGTTTTGTGATTGATAGAACACTTTCTCTGCTAAGAGCTTCAAGTGCTTTCATATATATCATCATATTTATTTCTACAACATCCCTATAAAGGAGAGAGGAAGATATTATCTCTGTGTTACAGTTGGAGAAATTGGGACATGGAGACAGATCCAATCCAAGGTCAGAGAGTTAATCAGTGCCAGACTTGGGCCTCTAAGCCAAGACACAGTCAAGACATTATCCATTTAAGAACAGAATGCTGAAAGAAAAAGAAAAAGAAAAAGAAAAAGAACAGAATGCTTCCGAATAGTTCCATAGCTTAAGAAGTCTGAAGAAAGTTCAGTGTGACCTACAAGCACAGAGTCATTACTGGATGTGTATATGTGTGTGTATGTGTATATGCATGTGTATGTATGTGTATGTGTATTTGTGTATTTATGCACATGTATGTGTGTGTGTATCCCCAACTAAACAAGTCACACAACCAAAAAAATCCCCAAATGTGCAGGAATTTTAAAAAATCATTAACTTTAAATGGTTGGAACATTCACTGTGTTTACATGAAAAATGTGTTCTATAAACAGTACTTCCAGGAGTGAATGGTATACAAGATCAGAATACACACAGAAGAATAAAAAAGGAAGAGGAAATAAAAACAGAATAAATAACAGAAGAGTTTACAATGCTAACTTTCACCTAAGTACATTGTTTCTGGGTAAGTCAGTTAATGGATGTTCGCCAAGATCCAGAGTGATGGGTAAACATACTTTTAAGTTGAATCCTGTTATCTGATTGTGTTTAAAATTTGATTATATTTCACTTGACAAAATAATTAATTATTGTGAACTTCTAATTGTTAACAAGGACCCCGGAGAATGCCAGCGGGTATATTTTCCCCATATTGTATAACTAAACATTTAAACCTGATTTTCTTCCCCTCTTACCGTCATCAATTTTCATTGCCTACCTTGCTGAGAATGTAGATAACGTCACCGCGTTTAAACGACAACTCATCAGGAACGGCCCCTGTGCAGTCCCACAGACCTTGGTAAAAATTAGCATAATCAGTGCTTTTATCTGCTGGAAAGAAGGAAGAGGAAACATGAGTTATATCTCTCATGTAACAAACCCTCATTTTTTATTAACCAATTAGCAATTAATGCTCCAAATGCAAACCACTAACATTTTTTAAGACAAGAATCTTCACCCAATTCAAAGATTTTACATGAAAGAATTCTGCTCACATTTCATTGTTTTTCCAAAAGTTAGACTTTTCAGCATTTAAATTTTACTCGATATTTTTTCAGTTCTAAGACATACAGCCAAAACAGATTTTGATGAAATCAGCTTCAAAAAACTCCCCTCCATGACACTCCATGCAACAAGCCAGGTTTGTTTGCATCTGACTCAGAAGATGAACATGCTACACCGTATAATGAGCAATATCTGCAAGAAGGGCCTAATGATAATTTATGAAATAAACATCTCTCAAGATTTGGGAGACTGGATAACAAATAATAAATCCAAGTCACACTCGACAGCCTGTTACAGGAGGATTAAGGAAGAACATCCAACCCCCTCCCCCAAACCCTGTCTTTCTCACTGAACTCGCTGAAATATTGCAACTTTGAAAGTGCCAATGGTGAAGTTGCATCTTTCGACCTACACTTTTGTCAGCTTTGGTTGGGAGTGAAGCTCTGAATAAACATGCAACACATACTGGCGTTCGAAACTCATCCTTCTAGCAGCATAAGCACAATGGATGCGATGTGTTCAAACTGCCATACAGACCATTAACTGATTGATTATTTAGCACTCTTTGCTCTGTAATACCACAATAACAGAGTAATAAATGCTTTGTCAGATGCTCACGATGCCACGTACATCTCTTGAAACCCACAGGACAGAGTTAAATGCAATGGGGCCTCTGGTACGCTGAAAATGGCTTCCTGTTTTTAATTCCATGATAATTGAGTTTGGATGAGTTAACTCAAAAAGAATGGAAGCCAGAACAGGGAGATGCCCACATATGCAGGAGCCAGACAGAACATCTATGTGTTGACAACCACCATCCCGGGGATGTCATCTTTTAATGTGGGAGGATCAAGAGCGGGCCAGATGCTGGCTCCAGACTTTCACCTGAGTTGGGTTAGACTGTTCCAAATGGCTGGCTCACCGCAATCCAGCATCGACCAGGGGCATCAGCATGGATGGTGGCATTAGCATGTCGTTAGGCTGTTAGGTAGCAGGTTTGTCATTTTCTCTTTCTTTTTTTTTGTGGGGCAATGGGGGTTAAGTGACTTGCCCAGGGTCACACAGCTAGTAAGTGTTAAGTGTCTGAGGCCAGATTTGAACTCAGGTCCTCCTAAATCCAGGGCTGGTGCTTTATCCACTGTACCACTTAGCTGCCCCAGGTTTGTCATTTTCAAACAAAGGGTTAAAATGATATGAAATGAATGAAGTCCCCTTCAATAAGCAAAACCAAAATGTGAGCACTGAATGGTGCAAACTGCTCAAGTTTAGGAGCCCAGAGAACTGATTTTCATCTCCCACCATCCTTCTGAAAAAGCAAACACACCAGGGCATGGGCTTAACCCTAACCCTAACCCTAACCCTAACCCTTCCACTCTCTCTCATCAAAAGTTTCTTTTTCTTACTTTCTCTAGAAGAAAAACAAAGTGAACCATCTCTGACATCTATGCATTAAGCTTCTGAAGGCTAGTCATGGACAGTGGCAGGAAGGGGCAAAGCCCTCTGAGAACGCCCTTCCCCACTAATTCTCTTCATTTGACAGCCCTGGCTTGCATCTTCTCTGCAAGAACACTAGAGGGCACTCGGGCTGGTCACATCATCCCTCTGTAGCATTGTGGATTTTTAAAAACTACTTAAGAACAAAGTGGCTGATTTCCTTAAAAAACATTTATTTAGACAAACAGCGACTTGGAAGTTGCAACATTGTAGGGACATTAGATCAGTGGCTAAATGGGTCTCCTGTTGGGTCCTGCACAGTCAGTCGGCATCAGTTTAGGTCAGGGCCCCAGACTCAAGTGAAGAGGCCCCCCCCCCCACCTCCCCCCCACACCACATTATGCACCTTCCCCACTCCTCCCCTTCCCACCTCCCAATTAATTGAGGGCTTTGGTTCCCTCCCCACCCCCCAGTAGCTGAGGGCCCCACTATGCACTGCTTCTTTCCGCAACGAGCTGAAAAGGAGGGCTGTTTCCACAGGCCCCTCTGTCCTCCGCTCTGCCCAAGGACTGTAGCCCAAGAACACTTAAGATATAAATGGCTGAGAACTAGGGTAAAGGTTCTTTTCTGGCTGGACCACAGAATTCCCAAGGGCTTTCCCAGATGTCTCTGCTGTCTTCTCTTCCTTTTACACTTGCAACCACAAGTCACCTCCCCTTTCCCCCCAAACAGATTTGCAAAAATGAGGGGGTGGTTTGAAAAGAAAAGTCCGTGGTGATTTCTAACACATAATCCTTATCACATTGGGGTCTCTTTTCCCATGGATGCGCTTGGTGAAACTCCCATTAAGACTAATGAGAGTTCCACGAGCACATTGAGGGGAAGAGAGACCCCCACCGTGTGCAAGATGCCTCTTTCTCCATGTGCACCCTGAGCGTTTCATTAAATCTCAGGGCTGTCGGGAAGAAGCAGAGCTAGGATCCTGCCCTGCTGAAAAGGCTGCCTCGGCCTGGGCTTTCCCTCACCCTTAAGCTCTCCCCCCAATGGGAAGCCAGGGCTGGTGGCCAGTCGAGTTGGGTGGAGACATGAAGATTCACAATACAAAAAGCACTTATGTAGCAGAGTACCGGTAGGTACATAACAGGCACCGAGAAACACCACTGGTTATAAAGAGAAGCCCTAATGAGGGAGGAGCTGCCAGCGAAAGTTGAACCACAATTACCTTGGTCTTCCTGGGATGGCAGTGAGTGAATGCTAGATGTGAACTGTGAACATGAAAAATTAACCTTTGGAATCATCCTAATCCCTGGAGACCAGACGCATCTCTGATTATTAAAGAAAAAAATGCTGCTATACACCTGCATGACATTAAGGGTAGACGCATCCTCAGAAGCAATATTTCTTAAGCAAAGACCCTTCCAGAGAGGAGTTGGTATTGTTTACTGTGCTCAGAATACATGAGATAGATGGGCCAGAAAGAATCCTGGAGCCTAGCCTGAGGAAGCCAGCCCTGGGTGGGTGTGCACTCACATACAAATGAAATCTGCTCAGTGCTTTCCATCCTGGGCATGGGCTCTTACTTCCTTCTGGCTGGTTCCGCATGCTGACACCTTTCCAAAAGTATGAGGAGCACCTCCTCTTGTCTTACACAGACGAAAATACATAGCAGCCAAAGAAACCGAGGGGAGCAGGTGCCGTGGCCATCTCCCCCCCCCCCATAAAAAGTCCAGGGCAGAGGAAGGGGCCACAATTGTTATGGGAGTTCAAATTCATGAACTCTGAATCAACCTGAACTATGGACAAACAATGACCGAGCTGGACGTGAGCAATACTGAAATGGACTGAAAAGTTTCTGTGTTTCCAAGCACACGCCCACAGGCTGTGCGAGATGATAGCATCATGTTTACCAGAAAAGAACGAGGCAGAAGCAGCATGGGCTACAGACTATTGTCTGTACTTAGGTCCTCGTCAACTCTGAGGGCAAACATCAGAAGTAGCCTCTCTCAATTGCCTGCAAGAGGCAGACCCTTATCACATGGAAAATACCAGCAACAAGCAGGAACTTGAGAAGTATCATTTGTGGTGGATGAAAGCTGGCTTTGCTCGTGGTCAAGTATCTTTGGAGTTCTGTAATCTCTCTCTCTCTCTCTCTCTCTCTCTCTCTCTCTCTCTCTCTCTCTCTCTCTCTCTCAGTAGCAAAATTATTCAATGTGGAAAACACATAACATTCTTGGGTAAGGTTAGAAGTTCACATCATGCGATGCTCAGCAAGATGGTAATACCCTTGTCAATTGGCGGCCCTCCATGGCAAACAAACTTCTCGTGTTACCTATCTGGCGGCCCAGAGGAGATCAAAGGTCACTACTATGCAAAAGCATTAAGGCTGTTGCTTGAAAAGACTTTCATGTCACTATGGAGAAGAATCTTTACCCTGCTCTGGGGTTGCTTCACAAATGCCTGGCTCTGTTTCCTGAGCTCCTCTGAGAGAGGCCGAGCACTCTGAAAAGCCCCAAGGTGCTGAGTTACTCCAAAGATTTTGAAAAACAAAGTTTCCTTGAGCCAGAATATGTGTAACCGTGGCAAATGTCTGTCCTATGTGCACACACCTTCCACATCTGGAACTGGGCTGACCGCCAGACTCCCACACTCTTGGCAAGGGTTTCCTGCCCCACTACCAGGGGAATGCAAGCCCTGAAATGACAAGGGATCCCCAGGCCCCAAAGCTTCAGTGAGCCTCGGGGCTCAGCGGTGAGGGATCGATGCTCACAGGATCAGAGGGCTAACATTGCAGGTCTTCGTCCTTGCTTCCTTTCTGAAAAAAGCAAACCCAAACCCTTTACAGCAACCTGCTCCTGCCTTCCTGTGTCAGTCCGGAAACCAGGCCTCTGTTTCCTTTCCACATGTCACAGTAGGAAGAGCTCTGGAAAGTAACTTCCTGAACACACACTCCTTGTCCTTTCTATGACAGCCCCAGGAGAGTGATGGATGAGACACATGATAGAGGGGAAGGTGACCTGGGGCTACAATTCTTTACAGGACACACTAGGGTCGGGCCGGCCGACGTGGCCACAGCCGACAGTGGGCTGTGGAGAGGTGTAAAGTCCTGATAAGAAGCTACCCTCCCCTTCCTCCCCGAATAAGGTGATGGTTGGCTCAATGCTTCTGCCCCTCCTTGTGCCAGAGAGAGGGTCTGTTCTCCGCTTAGTCAGGAGGGTGTCCAGCCAGGCCAGGCTGCCCAGACCAGGGGGTTTTGCACAGGGCACTGTGCCAAGGGGAAGCTGATCAGGAGGCCAGTCTTTCCCAACCCCTGGCCACAGGCACCCCACCCCATGTTTCTGCTGCTGTCACTGGACGCTGGCATTTCTGACCCAATTCCTTTGCCTCCCTCGCTAATCATATGCAATGAAGATATGCATGGCCAACATTTAAACCGGCTGCAGATCAATTAGCGGTCTTAGGTTTATCTGATTTTTATCAAAGAAGACAGAGCTGTGGGTCGATTGTCAGAGCCCGTGTCAAGTTGACCTTTTCAGAGACGTCTACATCGCCAGTCCCCTGGGCAACTTGTTGTCCCCTGCTCCTCGCTGAATGGCAGAAGTCTGTTCTGCTCAAGCACAAAGTACACACAGACGTCTATATTACATTCTTATAGGTTTGACAGCGACTGCATGTTGTATCTATAAACTGTCCTTTAGCAGTGACACTTCCTCAATGATGATAAGCTAATTTATGCAACTAAATCTCCTTTGTGCAGAAATGAAAGCTAATTGAGTCATTACAGAGTAATTCAGGAAGGAATACCTTGTATAAATTGGCTTACTTTATAAATCCTTCTCAAGCGGTTTTCATGCATCCTAAGTGGGGCTAAGCAGCCCTGCCACTCCTCAAGACACCCAGGCCAGGGGAGACAACTGGGGGGGGGGGGCTTTAAATCCATTCCCCAAAAGGGCTAAGCAGCCCTGCCGCTCCTCAAGACACCCAGGCCAACCAAGGTCAGGGGTTACACATCCATTCTCTCCTTCCAGCAGTGAGAAGCACAAACCCAAAGTAGGGACACAAAACCAAAGCAGCCGCCCCATGAATTACCTGCAGGGCTAGTGGCCTCTTGGCTCGTCTGCCTGGGCTCCTCCATTTTCTTGCAACTGTTGTCGTCTTCATCTTCTGCAAACACACAAAGGAAAGGGGACAGTGAAGTCTTCCTCAGTGCCGGGCAGCGCAGCCCTCCCCCAGAAGCTCAGGCAACACCAATGCAAAGGAGCCCCCCTTCCCATTCTTGCCAGTAATGCCAAGTCCAACAGTGAGCTCTGCCATGCACGTGTGGCCATGTCTTCTGAAGGAAAAGTGTGTCAAGCAGCTGCCCTCGACCCAGCAAAAACAGATACGTGTTCACTATCTCTCGTGTGCAAGGCCCTGGACACGTCTTTGAAGGACTTACTTGCTCTCTTTGCTTTTTTATTATGGCAGAAAGGACTCCATTGGACACAGCCTTAAATAAAGAAAACCCTGCAGGTGAATGTGGCGCGATCCCATGCTAACTAAGGTATCTCACAAAAAATAACGTTCATTTACAGGCTGCTTAGACATAGGTTGTTCATGTATCTTCATCCCCACTTTAAAGATGTAGACACGGAGGCTCAGGCAGTGTGAATGACTCGCCCAGGGTCACACAGCACCAGAGCAGGGATTTTGACTCAGGCCTTCGGGCCCCGGGTCTCATCATCTTTGTTACATGTCACTATCCCTCCAGCAATAAATACCCTGGCCACATGTGGCCCCAACGAGATCCACGGTCAGCCTGGAAGGCAGTAGTCCAGGCTGTCCTTCCTGGCCCCAGTCAAGAGATCCAACAGTGATCCAAACACATGAGGTCTGCTGGGGGCCACTCTCTGAAAGCACAAGCAAAGAAGACCTATGCCAATGAGAACACAAAAGACGGGGCCTGGGCTCCCCAGATCCTCTCTGGCAATTTCTGGTACTTGTGTGAGAGAGACATTCCTAAGGCAATGGAGGGGTCGCTGGTATGCTACCTTTATGAAGCCCTGATTTGCAAATAGGTGTATGTATTAACCCAAATGATTATAATAAGCCATAGTGAATATTCTATATGGAGAAAAAATCAGTACTTAATGAGTCAATTACCTAAGCCTCATTATATTCCTACTACCTCTATCACATAAGCTGCTACAATTAGAATTGTTGAATCCAGCTGGTTAAGACAACCACGTGACTTAATACCTTCCCTATGCCCCCTTCTTCACTCTCCCTTCACATCCTTCCTCTGGTTATTAAGTTGGAATGACTATAATGGGATCAAATACACATAATTTTAAACAGAGAAGGAATAGAACACCTGATTCTATAACACTGTTACACTGAAGAAACATTATGTTCATTACATTTTAACTTTCCCCCTATTTAAGGGCCCATTTAAATTTTGGGGGAGAAATCTACAGTAGGTGTGAGAGAGTGAGCTGTGGAATGCCTGAGAACAAACACACTATCAAATAAGAACAGAATTCTGAAATGCAAACCTTCCTCAACCATGAGTACCAATGACCTGGAGGTGGGTGAAGACGGTGGAAGCCATGAAGGCAGGTCATCAGGAATGTAAGAACTGTGTCTGAAAAGAAAAACACGCCCACATAATGCAAGGCCAGTTCCTGAGCAGCAGAGGTTCAGTGAACACGGATGCAACACATAAGATAACAGGTTAAAGGCTGTAAGGGACACCCAAGTGAGAAAACAGCCCCTGGTTTCAAGGAGGAAAATAACTCTGTAATAAAATAACACAAGGTGGAGTGGATAGGTTTCATAATAGAGATAGGAAGAGTGGAAGAGCGTCCTGGCCCTGGAGTTAGGGGACACCCGAGTTCTGATCCCACCCCTGACACTGACTAATGGGTATGACCCTGCACAAGTCATTTAACCTAAGCCTCTGGGTTTCCTCATCGATAAGATGGGGATAGAAGGTTATCACAAGGATTAAATGAGAGAATATTTGTAAAGTGCTCTGTAAACTGTAAGGCACTATGTAAATATTAGCTGTTATTAGTATTCAGAGAATGGAGAGAGCCCATGTGACCGAGGGAAGGGCTCACAGAGGAGGCAGGAGTTGAGCTGGGCTTTGTAAAGATGGGTAAGATTCAAGAGATAAAACTTAGACGGGGTCATTCTGAATGGAAGGAATAGCATGAACAATGCCGCTGAAGGAAAGAGATCAGTGAAGTTTGAGGAGGGCCTAGGAAAAGTAGGGAAGATAAGGCCAGAGAGGCAGGCTGGGGGAAGACCCCCAAAGACTTTCAGTGCTAGGCCAAGGAGGTTGTGCTTCCTCAGTAGACAATGGGGAGCCAAAGAAGGTTTTTGGTTTTGTTGGGAGTGCCATGCCATGGTCAGAAATATGGGAGAAGCATATAGAATGGATCAGTTCGGCTCAGGAAGAAGCAAAAGGCAGAGAAGGCTAACAAGGGCTTAGGAAGTGGGCTGGTTGCAGCAGTCACCAAAAGAATGGGATAGACACGAGTTATCGGAAGTAGAATCGAGAGATGGACACTGGCTGATAGTGAACGGCAAGGGGGAGGCTTTAGTGAGCTCTCAGAATGGTGATACCAGCCGTGTGGATGGGTCTATCACAGGGCAAATCACAGTCCCTCCACATCTTCAAACACTATATGATCCACCCTTACATCTTTCCAAAAATATTCTATGGGGGATCCACCCAACGTGAGCGAAGTATCTCTGGTGCTTTTAATGTCTACAGGGTACCAGCCCAACACGAGGCTGCATATCTTTGGTCTCTCATTGTCACTCCTCTCACTGCTTCATAAAAAACTGGAAAAACAATCAGACCCAGTGAAACTGTAAAGAGGGAAACTTCGACACAAGATCATCTGCAACATTCAGTCTGTTCCCATTCCCCTATCATTCATAAGCTTTTCATCAAGGACGCCCTCGATGTAAACAAGCACAGACTACTCTCCTACAAACTGACAAAGGAGAAAGCAAGCATACGGTTTGGGTGCTTTTCCTGGGCAGCTGTACAGCCCACAGCCCATTCTATTAGGAGTCTTCAACTTAAAATCAGTAGCTTAGGGTCTTGAAGCTTGTGTTCCCTCCAGCACAGAGATTGTCTTTAAAGATGGGCTCAGGTCCAGTTACTTCTTCTAACTTCATCAGCTCAGGCTCCCCTCCCAGGCCCTCACACAGCACATATTGATTTTGCTACTATCACCAATGAAAACAATAGTAAAATATGTTTGAAAGTCTGTTCCCTATCACGGCTCTTTGCGATCCTTCTCCTTTGACCTGGAAACACCCTCAGAATTATTTGATGACTAAATTTCACAACAAACGCTCTAAAAGCTCATTTTCTCTTCTTTTTCTGGGGATAAGTGTCCACAATCTTTCATTCTTCTTCTCCACCACTATTTTACAAGTGAGCTCATACCCTAAACTTAGGATTATTTTGGCTGCTCTCTTTATCCACTTGGCAAAGGGATTAAAATACTTGTTGGCTGAGAATTTTTCTCGGCTGATTGGGAACGACTATTTTATACAAGTTAAACTGCTCTATGAACTGGTGCTTGGGCCAACATCTGAACTTTTGCCCCATTCTCATTTTTTGTCAACTGCTTGTCTAAGCAGACTGGGTTAGAGATACAGGAACTATATGCTATGTCCCATCTTTATCCTTTCTCAAATAGGCTAGTAGGGCTTACAGAACCAATTCTAAAACAACTGTCATGCCAATGACCAACTGGTTCTCATCTTGAGACAGAACCGGTTACAATTTCTGTGACACTATTTAGTGCCCAGCACCTCCTGCTCTTCTTATGTAAAGTATTTGCGATGGATCGCTGAAAGACTTCTTAGCAGTCTATGAGTCTTTGGTCTCTTACGTTTCTAGATCCCAAACCACGTGTGTATCCATGTTTAAATATACATACATACATACATACATACATATATATATATATATATATATATTTTTTTAGTGAGGCAATTTGGGGTTAAGTGACTTGCCCAGAGTCACACAGCTAGTGTTAAGTGTTTGAGGCCGGATTTGAACTCAGGTCCTCCTGAATCCAGGGCCGGTGCTCTATCCACTGTGCCACCTAGCTGCCCCCATACGTATATATTTAAATGTTAAATTGGGATTAAAGGACAAAATGACCGTTCCATAAACTTAAGACTTGTAAAAATGTAGTTGTTTATATTCAACATAGGATCCCTAGTTACCGAGGTTATTAAACTCTTATTAAAGGGCTATTTATCAGACTGATTTGGACTTTAAGAAATGAAAAGTCCTAATCCTTAAAATGCACGTGCCACACAAAGAAGCAGACAGAAGGAGCCCCAGTTAACTTTCTTTTATTAGAGCACATCTTTCAGGTTCACAGCCTAAATAGGGCCTAATTGGAGCCTACCTAACATAGATGGTTTGTATCTACCCACCTCAGAACTCATCCTTTACTCTGCATCAAATATGTATTAGATTGGAGGCAGAAAAGACACGTCTTTATTGTTAAATTGAGCACAGGGTTGGTCTCACTGTTGCCATTTAATCAGTCAATACAAGTTGATTAAGCTCCTACTATGTGCCAGGCACTGTGCCAAGTGCCCTTTGTTAATGTGCACGATAATAACCCAAACAGAGAAGGTAAGAACACAAAAGGAATAGGCTGAAGGCAAGACTCACATGTCAGCAAAGCTCAGAGCCCTGGCTTTCAGTGAGGTTTTCAATCAGCCCGATAGCAAATAAACTCACAATAACAACAACAAAAAAGATTTGGGAGCAAACCAAGCACAAACCAAAATAGGAACTCACTAGCGTTCCATCGAGCACCGCCTTCCTCCAAGGATAAAACGTTCTGGGGATAAAATGAGATCATATTTGGAAAGTACTGATAGCATTATATAAATGTTAGCCATTGTCATTATTATTAACAATATTAACCTCAGGGATCAGGTGCCACAAGTGGGTAGAAGGGAGTTTTTTGGAGAATTCTTTTTTCTAAAAAAAAGGAGAAAAGAAAGCTTTGTTCCTTCCCTCCATTCTTTTCTTCCCCTCTGGCTTTTCTTGTGTATTTTGATCACAGATTTCACAGTGGAGAAGTGGTCTATGGCTTTGTGGTTCAGAAGTTATCATGGAAGTGAATCGCTAACTGCAGGCACTGCTTCTCACCCTTGAGGAGATGCTGCTAAATTCAGATCGTCTCCACCCAGAATCAGCTAGAGGAAGAAAAAGTCCCGGACTTACGAATGGCGACAAAGTGACCAAGCTTTCTTCCTTTTCATGTGTCTATGGATCGCAATTGAAAGGGATTTAGACAGAGTAGCTCAGCCTTTATCTTCAGAATTTAACATTTATTAAAAGCATATAGCGTGTGTGAAAGGCCCTCCCCGCCCCCAAGACTGAGAGTCTTTTGTTCTCAAGGAAAGCACATTTTATTAAAATGTGCACATAAATAGTCAGGTCCTTTCTAAAGCCCTTGGAGTTCCACGAGAGTCATTTAACATGTAGCTAATGGGGACTATTTACTGAAGGCCTCTTTACGCCTACCCTTGCCCTCACCCTCACCAAACTCATGTGGTTTTCAGGAAAGATCTCTGCCAGATTCGGGTATATAAACAGTCCACAGCAAGATCCCAACAGATCATTTCGTGCCAGGGTGGGAATGGAATTGCTCTCCAAAGAGAAAGACAACAAAGCTCAGATCTGGATTTGTGGACTTGGGGTCTTCTCTTTGATGTCACTTATGCATTAATTTAGGCACGGGGGAAGCAAAGCTGCATAAATAGGAGGAGATCTTTCTCATCCACCACGTTCAGGCCCTAAAAGTGGCGGTCTTCAGAAAGGAACGGTTCCACACTGCTCCCCCAAATCTGGGTAACAGGCACCCTCCCTTCCCATGTGTACAGTGGTTCTATTTACTTCACTGTTCATCAATATTTTATTTGCCATGTTACCATTATCCAGTATTAATTAATACCTCAGATAGTCACTGTTTGTGGGTTAATCTATTCTATTCAACATTTTAATAACAGTAAACAAAAACAGCTCAGCTATGCAGCAAAATCCATCAACGCACACAGATGGTGAGAAGGGTTTCATTAGGTGGTTTCCATAGCAATCCTATTGCAAATCTGGAAGCTGCTCGCACATAGGCAGCTTGTATTTAGAAGCCTCTCCACTGCGGCGTGAGGCTCTTCAGTATGGGAAGTTATTATTCCAATCACATATTGTTAGAAGAATCATCAGGAGATGTTTTGATCAGTCAAGATAAAAAAATACTGCAGTGAACGAATTTTAAGATTATTCAAGCACAGTTGCATGTTTACTTGCATGCTAATTTGTTTTTTTTTTCTAAATTTCCTGATAACATGGAGAGGTGAGGGGCTTCTGTGGAACCCTGTCACCTACAAAAGTACTTGTATGATCATTTAAAAAAAGATCTGCAATCTCCATCGCTGCGTTCCAGGTAATGACGAGAAATGCTGCAGCCGACAGCGAGCACCAATTCTGGACTGAAGGCAAAAGCGGATCTATCACACACTCTTCCTGGGCACTCAAAGAGCTATCTGATATTCTCTCTGCTAGAGAGGGTTTTCCTTAAGATGCTTAGAGTTGACTCAAATGTGGCAAACTCCAAAAATGAAGGAAATGCTTACTTGGGAGAAAAACCAAGGCCTTTTACCCTTCCCCAATTTATCAATTGAATTTACAAATTGATCCAGCTCAGTAACAGTTGGATTATTACCCTAATAGGAAGCATGAATCTTCCCAGCTAGGCAGTTTTCACAAACTGGCCATTTCTATTTTATAAATGTTATTTTTAGGATAAATTAAATAACTAAAACGGACAGTGATAAGCAAATGAAACTTTTAGCTGACATAGCTAGAAGCTAAAGACAATTTGGTGGCACAAGAGAAGACTTCGAGATGTTTGGACCAAGTCCTAGGATTGATTTTGTCATTTCTTTAAAATGATTAAGCTCTTTCCCCCAAGGAGGTAGAAGAAGAAAAGGTGGGAAAACCATACTTCTAGTGCAATTTTTATCCCCAGTAAAACACCTTTAGAAAGTGACTGATGAATTCTCAGAGATTTAAAAAAAACTCACAGGAAGTCATAAAACACAACCAAGATGGTTGTTTGATCTGAAATGTACGTATGATGATTAAGACTTCCATCCACCTCTCCACAACAATGAAAAAGGCACAAATGTGGAATATCGAATTGATGGAGTACTTGTTATTTGAGAAATCCTTCTCAAATATGGCTCTTTTAGAGGACTCTGTGTATCATTTGGTCAGATTTTTCTAGAAGTAAAAGTCTAGGGGGAAGAAACAATACTCTAGAAGTCAAACAAACTGGAGAATTAGCTATATTATTATGACCTTGAATAATCTTGAAACTTCACTAGTTCTTGGTTCCTGTTTCCACAAAGGAGGAAGAATAATTCTAACCTGAAGAAATCTTGTAACAAAAATTTAAATGAGAGGTATTTTCAGCTATTCAGAAGAGACACCATTGCTACAGTGACCCTGGGTCTATATTACTAAAAAATTCATGTAGAAAGGGAATATGAGAAAAATTAATCCACAAATGTTCCTTAATTACATGATCTGATTTGTAACTTCAATCTTCTCCTACTTGTGGTTTTAATATTTACATATTTTTATTTCAAATCAAAGGGTAAAATGGTTTCTAAAAAATTGCCATGATTCTAAGGTTCAGAATTTATACATAAATCATTAAATGAAAAAATAGTCAATTAACTTGTCAGTATCACAAGTGCTTGTAGAAAAAAAAAAAAGAAAAAATTTGAGGCCCAAACTTTATGGATCTATGATTTTGTCAATGAAGTTAAACAGCCTAGAGAGGGAGTGGGGGGATGAGGCTGGGACCTAGTCTCCTGCCCCCTGCCCCCTGCCAGCCACCTACCATCCGTGTGACCTTGAGCAAGTTCCCTGACCTTCTCTGAACCATCAGTTTGCGCATAAGTAAAATGAAGGGATGGGTCTAGACCAGTAGTTCTCAAACTTTGTGGTCTTTCTTCATGCTCTTAAAAACTTGAGGACCCCAAAGAACTTTTGCTCATGTGGGCTGTATCTATCAATGTTTACTATATTAGAAATTAAGACTGATGAAATTGAAAAAATATTTATTAACTCAATAATAACTCCATAACATCTTAACATTAACTTTTTAAGAAAAAGCATATTTTACAAAACAAAAAGAAATTAGTGAAAAGAGTGGCATTGTTTTTATATGTTTTTGCAAATAAATCTCTTTAATGTTTGGCTTAACTGAAGACAGCTGGATTCTCTTATCTGTTTCTGCCTTCAATTTGTTTTGCTATGTCCTGGTTGAAATCTATGAAGAAAACCCAATCTCCCATAGACATGTTATTGGAAAAAGGAGGATGAATTTAATAGGCAAATAATGTCTGAGTGCTATTAGGAAATCGTTTTGACTTCATGAGCCCCCAAAAACCTCTTGAGGCCTCCCGGAGGTAAGCAGACCACTCTAAGAACTGCTGGACTAGGCAACCCCTAAGTTTTCTTCAGGTCTTAGCTGCTATGATGCTTTGTAACTGTTAGATAATATGAGGAAGGGGAAGGCCTTAATAGCTGAGGGAAGGGAAAATCAAGTCAACCTTGTTTTACAAAGGCGCCCTTGGAGCTGAGCCCTGAGATAAGACAAAGAGAAGAAGCAGCAATGAGAAGGGAATAGACAGGAGGCAGGGGAAGGGGAGAGGATCATGGGTCTCTGAACATACATCGGATGGAAGGTGGAATGGGAAGGGTAGGGAGCCACCAACAGCCGAGTTTGGCCAGAACAAGCTAAATGGGGTGAATAAACATGAAAAGATAGGTGGAAGTCCAACTACAGCAGAGGCCGGACTAAGGACTTGGAACTGCATCCCAAAGGCAAAGTGGAACCAGTGACTCGGTCAGCCGCAAATGCCAGCATCCCTCACCCCATGCCCAAATCTTCACCTAAGTGTGCACTTGTACAGACATCAACAGAGACAGACAGATGTTGTCTCCCCTGACACTCTTCCACTTCTGTCTTTGTCTCCCAAATAAATGCTTATTGATTGATTGACAAATTGGCTGGCAGATGGATTAGTGAAGGGAGAGAATACAAAGAGGAAGCCCAATTGAGGCTATGAAAAGAAGCCAGCTCTGAGGCGCAGTTTGGAGTGGAAGAGGTGGGAGCGAAGGGGACCAACACAAGGGATGTAGAGGGAAAGCTGAACAGGCTTGGCACCTGATTGGAAGCAGGATGAAAGAGGGCAGTGCCCGCTACAACCATGAGACTGTGAAGTGGGGAGACGGAACTGGAAGAGGAGAAGGTTTAGGAGAAATACCATGGCTCCACCTTGGATGGGCAGCACTGAGAGGCCAATGGAGCATCCAAGTAGAGATGCCTAATGACCAGTGGCATACAGGCTATAATTCAGGGGAGAGATCAGGGCTGGCCCTATGGATTTGGAAGCTACCTGTGCAGAGTGGTCAATGGGAAATTGGCATGGGAGAGACGGCAGAAAGAGAACGGGAAAGGGGCCCAGACAGAGCCTGGAGGGTGACTGAAGAGGGGCAGACATGTAGGTAAGGAGGGTGTCAGGCAAGAGCAGTCACTGAGATCATGGAAAGAGGAGATGGACAGCAGCAGCAAAATTGAGGAGGGAGCCAGGCTGGTGGAGAGACCACACTGAGCACTGGCCAGTAGCCTCACCCTCTTACGGCCATTTATCTGAGCCCCTCTTTGACTTAGGGCCTCTCATTCATTCTTGTGTCTTGTGTCTTGTGTCTCACCTCTGTGCTAGGAACACGGCAAACAGCTGCTCTGTGTCCTAAACACTTCTCTCTCCGATCATCTGCTCGAGTTTCCAAAAGGCCTCGTATTCCTCTGAGCCACTTCAATGCAGATCAAACGGCCCTGTGGTCCTGTCAAATGTCAGTCCTCTCTCCTGTCCCCCATATAAATGTCCCCTCCAATAACTAATGAATTTCCACAGTGACACTGACCAGGGAAGAACAAGAAAAGCTGGAATAATTCTATAAATACTCCTGAAATAACTAATGATTTTTTTTTTAGGAATAAAAATAAAATTCCTACCCTAGCACTGTCCCCAGCACAGGTATGGGACAGAGAAGGCCTTCGTGGAGCAGACAACAATAATAGCTAACATTTATATAGTACTTACTATATGTCAAGCACTGTAATAGCACCTTACAATTATTACCTCATTTGGTCCTCACAATAACCCTGCAAGGCAGATACTATTATTATGACCAGTTTACAGAAGAGGAAACTAAGGCAGGCAGAGGTGGTAAAGTGACTTGCCCAGGGTCAAACAGCCAGTTAGTGTCTGAGGCCAGATTGGACCTCAAGTCTTCCTAACTCCACTTGGCCACCTAGCAGTGTCCATTGCTCTCATAGAAACAGCTCGATTAGCAAGACACAACTGAGCAACATAGAAAGATTGGTCTCGACAAGCAAATCTGTGAGAAGAATGTGCCACGGAGCCCCACCATTAGCTATCAATATTCTGTCCACTTGATCACTGCCTAATCTAGACTCTCTTGATCCTCTTGCTTTGTCCTTAGGCATCCACAGTGGTCTACCAACATAAGAGCAGCTGTGCATCCTGGGAGTGAAAAGGAAGAGCCGTGAGTCATTTTTGTGATGGATAGTTCAAGCGTTGATGTCATTGTCTCTTTTTACTAGTGGGAAATTTTTGGAGAGAAAGAAATGAATGGGTTTCAACATCTACAAACAATATTTAGAAGAGACGGATAGAGGCCAAGTCATTCCCAACAAGTGCCCCTAAATTCTAAGATAAACAAAATGATCGTGAATTAAGGATTTTTGGCTTGTTATTGGTAGAAGAGTCATCTAAGGTCAGATTTATGCTATAGTAGAGTTGGGGCTTTTATGGGCTTATGTATACTTTACAGGAGATTTAGGACCCTTGTATGATGCTATAAATGACTAATCTTGTTATTTTGAATATTTTTTTAGATTTGTAGTTGATCTAACTTGGTCTTTAAATATTTCAGTTAACATATCATTAGCATGATTGTACATATATAACCTATATCAGATTGCTTTCTGTTTTGGGGAGGATAATTTAGAACTCAAAATCTTATAGAAACAAATGTTGTGGGGAAGCTAGGTGACACAGTATATAAAGCACCGGCCTTCAATTCAAGAGGACCTGAGTTCAAAGCTGGCCTCAGACACTTGACACTATCTAGCTGTGTGACCCTGGGCAGGTCACTTAACCCTCATTGACCTGTAAACAAAACAAAACAAAACAACAACAACAAAAAATGTTGAAAACTATCTTTACATGTAACTGGAAAATAATAAAATACTTTTATGATTAAAAAACCAAAAAATGTAAAATATCATTTAAAAATATCATTAACCCAATCTAAGATTTCTTTGGTACTGAGTCCCTGGTAAGGAATGCTCCTGATCCATGTTTTGTTTCTCTGGAAAAAGAGCACCCCCTTCATGATGACAGCTTCATGTCACATTCTATCCATGTCTTGAGACAACGTCTCATGGTGAAAAGAGGCTGGTCTGTACCAAATGCTTGAGGCGACCAGAGAGTGTTCGAGGAGCTCCAGGACAGTAGTCCTCTTTGCTCAGAAACTAGAATGTATTGATGAAGGGCAATAAGATGGGACGCCGTGTTGGAACCAGTTTTCGAAGGGCCTCTGATGCCAGATTTGAGCCAAGTGCACAGCGGAGAGAGCTCTGGGCCTGGAGTCAGGAAAATCTGGGGTTCAATTCCAGCCTCTGACACTTATTGGCTGGGGGACTCTGGGTAAGTCAGTTAACCTCTGTTTGTCTCAGTTTCCTCAGAGGCCAGAAGGGGTTAATGTATGAAAAGTGCTTATCATGGCATCTGACACATAGTAAGTGTTTATATAAATATTTATGACCATCAACATCATCTTCATCTTCATCATGGAACTGGCCTGTGAGCCCAGTGGGCAGAAGTGCATGCAGAAGATGTCCCACTGCCATGATGGAAGCCCCCTGAGAGCAGGGACCGTCCCCCTTTTGTATCTGTACTCTCAGAGTACAGAGGCTGCCCCTAAGAGGCTCTTAGTGAATGCTGGAAGATGGACCCATTCTGAGAGATGGAGGCCACAGCCAAACAAGGAGGGTTTGGTTTACTCTGCTCTTGAATTAACTGCATTTCTTACTGTACTACTCTAGAATACAAACTTAACACTATTAAACACAACTTAGCCCTCTATTAAATAGGTTCTTTCACAAAAGATTCCAGCCTCAGCACACCGATCCTACAGATGTGTATAAAATGTGCTGCTTCTAGCCTAGCCCCACAGCGGTTGTTCATGAGAGACCCCCCCTCCCCACCGTGAAGAGGGGGCCATCAACCAACAGCTGCCGCAGGCAGGAGAATCGGCCAAGCTGAAACAGCAGGGCATGCTGGGGGAAGGGGCCAAGTCAAATCACCTCCATTACTCCCTTTTAGCCCCTTATGGGGACAGTCCGGGGCCCTGAGCCCAAGAGTATTAGGGGTGGCAGGGCTCCCCGTCTCCAACCAGTGACTGCTTCTAGTTACAGCCTGAGCTGCTGAAGACCCAGAACTAAGGTTCTTACCACGACAGTCCTTGGCCCCGTCCAATGGATCAGCAACAGAAAAGAGTAGTTTTATCAAGGGAAGTGACAGGACAGAAGAGGTCTGACCATCTGCTTTACTGCTCTCCCCTCAGGGTCAAGGGACTCTTCCATCTGACTGGCAGCAACAAAACCTCCCCATGTGTCATCTCCCCACTGGAATGTGGACGTCAGTGACTGTCTTCATGAACATCCCCAGCGCTCTTAGTAAGCACTTCTTTTAAACTTTTTTTTTTTTTTTTTTGCAGGGCAATGGGGGTTAAGTGACTTGCCCAGGGTTACACAGCTAGTAAATATCAAGCATCAGAGGCCAGATTTGAACTCAGGTACTCCTGAATTCAGGGCCGATGCTTTATCCACTGCGCCACCTAGCTGCCCCAGTAAGCACTTCTTAATAAAGGCTTCTTCATTCATTCATTGATAATTTATTATTTTAAAGATAGCAGATAATACTTAGTTCAGTCATGTGCCAGGCACACATTCATGTGCCTGACTAATTTTGGGGATTCTATCAAGTGCTCTCAGATATTTGGAAACAACTGCATCATGTATTTCTACAGTGTCCAGAAGTATGTTCCGATGGTATCCAATCAGCTGCATTCTTTAAAGAGCCTATGACATTGTGGGTGTGTGCCCACTCTTTACCAAGGTGGGTCACACCCCTTCTAAGTCTTCTAGAAGCACAGTCACCCAATGTTCTGTCCTTCTCCAGCCAGCTTGGTTCTCTCTGACCTCAGCTAGCTTGGGCCTTGCTTCAGATGACGACGGTGTGGCCTGCCCCCAGGCCACACTGGAACAAAGAGGAACACGTGGAAGGTGTCAAAAAATGAAGTTAGATGCGCCTATGGTACAGGATAGCTGCGTGCTTCACCAGGTTCAAGAAAAGTGAGGAAGATGCCCAGTCCACTGAGCAGAGCACACTCCACTGGAACAAATTTATGGGCAAAAGCAGCCAAAATGGACAAGTGTGCCTGGCAAGTGGTGTCTTTACCAAGGCAGAGTACCCCCATCATAGGTATGAGAGCACGGTTCTATTCATTCACTAATTAAAGCAGCCCATGGTCTACCTGCTGCCATGATATTCAACTCAGAAACGAAGTTCCTCACTTATTTTTGATTTGGGTTTTTTTTTTTTAAGTGAGGCAATTGGGGTTAAGTGACTTGCCCAGGGTCACACAGCTAGTAAGTGTGAAGTGTCAGATGCCGGATTTGAACTCAGGTACTCCTGACTCCAGGGCCAGTGCTCTATCCACTGAGCCACCTAACTGCCTCAAAGTTCCTCACTTAAAGCCAAGATGTCATCTCCTAGATATATGTTCTTTTAAAAAAGATTCTTAGATGACAAAATAACTTTGCTAATTCTGTGATTCTCAAAGAAAAGTTCAACTGAAAAATAATGGGGCAGCTAGGTGGCGCAGTGGATAGAGCACCGGCCCTGGAGTCAGGAGTACCTGAGTTCAAATCCAGCATCTGACACTTAACACTTACTAGCTGTGTGACCCTGGGCAAGTCACTTAACCCCAACTGCCTCACTAAAAAAAGAAAAAAAGAGAAAAGTAACAAGCACTTCTGTAAAACAAAAGTCCTGTTTGTAGTGGATGGCAAAGGTCAAAAGCTCCACCTCTCTGCTCCCATTTCTGTTTTAGTTGGAAGGCAGTTCACACATGCAAAAATCATTCACTAACATCCCCTGCCATGGTTTGAATGTGCTGGAAAAATATAATAAGGCCAAGGCTTGAAGAAGCACACTGGGAAAGTGTTTGTGTTCTGGGCCCATTTGGTAAGAGACACTATGGCTCTGCCATCCTCTTCACCTCCGCCCTTTCCTAGGGAGACCTTCCTCCGCTCCACTGGGCTCTGGGAGGTGGATTTGACCAGGCCTCCCTCCATGCCACCATCTCCTCAGATCTTCCTCCTCTCCCCCAACCCCCATTCCTCCAGCTCCTTTTTAGTGTGACGTCTTCTCCCCCTAGAATGTAAGTACCTTGAAGGCAGGGTCGGTATTGCACAGTGAGTGCCTAATAGATTGTCTAGCTATCTATAGATGCACGTTAGATTTGATAGTGATCATATAAGAGAAATTCAGCAAATGAAAGGTGCCAAAAATGTAAAACAAAAGTTATTACTTTGAAGAGAATGAGAGATGCATCTATTATGGGTATTGGATGGTCATTGTCTTTTAACCATTTGTCAAGCCCAACCCTGGTGGGTGAAGCTTTTCCTACTTCACATACTGTCTGAAACACAACTACACGTATGAGTTGCCTAGTTAATTATCCATTCTTCATGGAGAGCTCTGCTTGGCTTTGGAACACCCTGCCCTGGAGATGGGGACCCCCTTGGTAGCCTTTCCCCCAGGCCCATCACCTTTCATCTCCCTTTTGGGGGCTGTCTTCCCCCATTAGACTGTAAGCTCTCTGGGACTGTCTTTCTTTTTCTTACTTGTAACTCCAGCACTTAGCACAGTGCCTGGCACATAGTAGACACTTAATACAATTTTACTGAATTGAATTGAATATGTTCTGACAAAAAAAAATGGGCCATCTAGATATTTCAGTAGAAAGGGTCCTGATGATCTAAGACAATGCCAAAAGACTTATGGTGGAAAATGCTCTCCACATTCGGAAAAAGAACTAGGGAGTCTAAACGCACACCAAAGCATACTATTTTCACTTTTGTTGTTGCTTTTTTGCTCTTGTTCTTGTTCATTCTTTCTTGCGTTTTTTCCCTTTTGTTCTGATTCTTCTCTTACAACATGACTAATGTGATAGTAATATATAATCTATATCAAATTGCTTGCTGGCCTTGGAGCGGGGAGGGAAGGGAAGGTGGGAGAAAAATTTGGATCTCAAAAAAATATCTTTACATGTAAGTGGGGAAAAATTAAAAATAAAAATAAAATTAAAAAAAAGAAAGGGACTTGATAAAAAAGTTTTAAAAAGTAGATTCCAGAGAGAGGGATCTTGGGAAGTAGTAGGTATTTACTATATTATATCCAAATAATTCTTGGATACTGCAAGTATATAAAGACCAAATCTTGAAGACTTAAAAAAAATACTTCTTTCAGCTTTAGCTCATCTATAGGGATAAGGGGGCAAGTTTCTCACACTTAGATTCTAGAAATGTGGCTAACAAAAAAATTAATGAAAAATCTCTTCTTATGGAGGAAGGCCAGAGGGTATGGTTTTTTTGTTTGTTTGGTTGTTTGGCTGGTTGGGTAGAAGGACTTTGGTTTATAAAGTCTCACTGGATGGACTTTCATGGCAACAATCTGTAAATTCGTCCCTCTTGGAAAGAGGGTTCCCTGACAACCATCGGGATCTGTGACTCTAGAAGTTGTACAGGTTCCAGAGATAAAAGCTTATGCCATTTTTCAACATGTGAAAGCATTTCCTGTCCTCTCACTATTAAACCTCACTTTTCAGATATTCCATTTAAAGGAGAACAGCAAAGAAACAATTTGATATTTTATAAACTTTTACCATATTTTTTTATTAAAAATAAATATTATATTGTGGTTAAGGACATTTCAAATGCTATTTAAGAGCTTCTCTGCACATAATTAAATAAAGCAATCCAACATTTAAATTTAATGGCATTCTCTGCCAATTAAAGGGACATTCAACAGATAATAAGCTGTTTTATGGTTTTAACTTATGGGAGTGCATTTATTTAAAGGGTAGGGAGTGTTGAGATCAGATGCAAACTTTCATAGATAGTTTGGGCAAGAGAAAAATGTTAACTATTTAAAAGCTAGATGAAAGAAAATGCGCCTCACTGTGACAGATGTAGTTTGACTGTATGGCTTAAATTTGCATACTAAAAATTTTTAAAGTAATTAAGACAAGCTCTCTCATAGAATTCATGAGTACGCACATTTATTGTCTGTCCATTTTCTTGGCTTTAAAGATTCATTTCTGGCCAGCTGTACCCACACAAGGAGGAAAGCTATTCCACTAGTGCCCACCTTCCTGAGAGCAAACAAAAGATGGTGCTTGGCTTGTTTCCCCAGGAAAAGTACGGCTCCCAGATGCTTCTCAGCTGCCCACGCGGCCCCGGCAACATTTAAACAACTGACCTCATGCACTCATCACACTGATGACATACGGTGACAAAAACAAAAACAAAAACAGCCTCCCAAGCAGGATAAACCTTCTGGGTCTTTTCATGAATAAAAGAATTAAAAAACAAAACACCCTCCCCTCAACCACACTAACCTAATACCAGCAAACCCAAATGCCCTAACAAAACCTACTGAGCCATAATATAAAAGCTCCGGCCATAGTGAAGTCTTTTAACGGAACTGTGAAGCACAAAAGATGAACACGCTTTATCATTCTGGAGGTGCTAGAAAATGATAACTAGAAGCTCTGGTTTCTTCACTCACAATCCATACTCCCTAATTCCTCCTGAAGGCTCTGCCTTCAGAGCCAATTCCAAAACCAATGATCAAGGCCTTGACCTTGGTTTCCAGGAATATGCCCAGTAGGGAGGGCTCAGCAGCCCCAGTCGCTTCTTCTTCTTCTTTTTTTTTTTTGGTGAGGCAATGGGGGTTAAGTGACTTACCCAGGGTCACATGGCTAGTAAGTGATAAGTGTCTGAGGCCGGATTTGAACTCAGGTCCTCCTGAATCCAGGGCCGGTTCTCTATCCACTGCGCCACCTAGCTGCCCCCCAGTCGCTTCTTATAAAAACTATGCCATGCAACAGGCATCATAGGGTTGTGTACAATTAACGTACACAGGCCTTGCCACCTACCAGGGACACAATCATTCCATCTGCAATGCCTAAATACATATGCCTTCCTAACAGATTCATGTAAAGTTATTTAACCAAATCAGTCTCTCCACCTCCCCGCCTTCCTCCCTCTACGTCAGGGAATGGTGTGGGGGCTTGGGTCTGATCCAACCTAATGCTATCCATGAACATTTATTAAGGATCCTACTGAAACACAGTCAAGCATAAAAGAAACACTGTTAATATTTAACATGAAGTGAGCTGTCAAAAATGTAGTCAGCAGTGAAAATGGTATGATACAAGTGAAATTCCTCTGTGTGATGTTGTCTCTGGAGATGACGAGCCCTTCTGCAATGAGATCCTCTCTCTTAAGAACAAGCGACTTCTGTCATATTGTGGTTCACATCACACAGGCTGTGTACGAGTCAATAGGATTAAAATGGATCTAACATCAATGAGGAGGAAGAAGAGAATGTGTCCATCATTCCCAGGACCAATTCTTTCATAGAAGGGTGTTGTGGGAATGGCTGCTTTTTGAAGGCAAATGAGATTTCCATGGCTTGATATGAACAACTTTTCTCAATGGGAATGATACCCTTCCTCTGTTATAAAACACCCTCCGCCAGGCTGACCACAATGGCTGCGTCCCTTTTGCTACTGTTTTTGCATTCTTCTCTAAAACAGAGTTATCCAATTCTAACAATAACAAACAGATCTTGGGAAGTTTGTCTTCCATAACTTAATACATCTTTGCAAAGTGCTAACCATAATAAATTCATCTCTGGAAATGGAAGCTTTAATTTGATGTTAAAGGCCACTGTCTGTGAACAGGCAGGTCCATTCAAACATCCAGCCCAATGCCGAGCCCACAGTGGGAGCTACTGATTTGGGATTAAAGCTGCTCCGTCTGGTCTCTGCATTTCTAGCTGACTCTCTACCAAGGGACTTGACATCTAGTCATGGAACTCATTTCAGCACACGAGGAAGAAGAAAGCACTAGCAGAGTCTAAAACAACCTACTAGAGGAAAAAGAAATCAGTAGAACATGACAAAAACAAAATTAATTTGGAATTAAAGCAAATGACACTTGCAAATCAAAATCCCTCTTAGTCTCTACAGATGCTTGCTCGCATTTATTGGAGGCCAACCAGGCAATCATGGACCCCCAAAGATGCTTCTCATTTTCTCATTGTCTTCCATTTATTTCCTTGATTTGGGGTCAATTCGGTTGATGGTTTGGGGGTGGCCAAACCCTCAATGTTAAGCTTCTGTGTTTTTATTCATGTTTCCTAGGAAACCAGTTGAGTCACAGACCTAAAGCTGAGGCACTGCTGTAGAGACACTGAATCAAAGGGTAAAGGAGAGTCTAGAGTGCGTGCTTCTCTGGCCAGACGAAAATGCTAGCACATGGGCAGCATACCATCCTGGACTGTCTCTATGGAGACTATGGAGAGAGGCTATGGAGACTGTTTTCCTTGCTGGTCCTCAGACGGTCAATGATTCACACATCAGGGCTGGGTCTCTTGCACAGGGGCCTACTTTAGCACTCCCAACCAAGGAATCCCAAGAGCTGAGGTTCCCAGGGCTGCTCTCTAACACTCCCCCACCAGCCTTTACAGGCACATTTTTTACTTTACAGACATGACTCATCCCATGTTGAATGAGAACAAATGACAGCCTGAACTCTGGGTGCTTGTTTATTTCAGGAGGCGGAATGGATATGACTGGCGGTAACTAAAATGCATTTGTTCCTGGGGGTCCCAGGCTTATATCTCTATAGAGGCAAACTACGGCAGAAGGGTATCAAGCTTCACTCTTTCAGAAGGAGGGTCAGCTGGGAGTATCAACTTCCTAAGAGTATTTAGTTGCTTGCTTTAAAGCCATGATTAATAAGGACAGACAGGTCCAACAGTACTTACTGACTCACAAAATGTCAGTGATGGATATCAGCAGCTAGGGCTGCCTCAGCAAGTGCTGCCACTGGGTAGAGCCAAGGTCCTCAGTGCGATGGAAAAGAAAAGCTCATGCTTCTTCTGAACCCATTAAGCTTAACTGAATTCAGGCATTCATTTGCTCTACTGAGGTCAGTGTGCATAGGCTGCACCATGTTACCAAGGAGATGGGCTCGATGAGTGACAGGAAAGCCACCCTATTGGACATAGGTGACTGCTGTGTTTTGTGTGCACGCATGCACGTACATACACGGATAGACTTCTTCTCCCCTCATCCACTGCTGATAGGGCCTGGCTTTTTCTTAGGCAGAGGTCTGAGTTTTTAGCACAGTTTTTCTTAGGTGGGTAAGATCTTTCAGGTGGGAAAGGAGCTAAAAGGAGTTGAATGGCATTGGAGGGCAAAGTAAACGTTAGTAAGGAGCTAGAATGCAGCTCATCTTAACTTCCACCTTCCTAGTCCCTATCAAAGCAGCAAATTCCTTCATCATAACAAGGGGCTTTACATAGGCAAGGTCCAAAGGCAGCACTAATGTTCCTTTGCATTACATGTAAATGTACATACAGTCAATCTCTGTAATGGCATTCACACCAGGAGAGCTTAACTCTAGGTAAGGACAAGCACTCAGATTTACAGAGGGCCTTCGCCACGATTCTGGGAGGGAGCGAACTAAAGCCATACACCCCTCCAGATTCTGCCCGACTCCCTCTCCCTCCCGCCAGACAAATTATAACCCAAGTTTACCCTCATCATTGTTGGTCTGGCTAAAGACCACCATCCCTCACAGAGCCAACAGCCAGATATAGGTCCACTGGAGGTGCTGACTCACTCCCCTTCTGACTGCTACTCAAAATTCCAGACTACACTCTTAGAATAGTGATCACTTTCATTTCTCATTCAGAGAGGCCATAATAAGTTTGGAGCTATGGACACATGTCTTTTATATCATTTCCTTCACCTCACTATTTGGGAGGAGTGACCTCAGAGGATGTCTTTCCTGAAGGCCAATATTCTTGGGGTACATGAACCCTATTTTCACTATTTGAGACTCTGCCTTCCTGGTCAGGAGTTGGGAGTTTGGGGGGGGAGAGAGAGAGAGAGAGAGAGAGAGAGAGAGAGAGAGAGAGAGAGAGAAAGAGAGAGAGAGAGAGAGAGAGAGAGAGAGAGAAAGGGAGGGAGGGAGGGGCAGGCAACCCAAATTAACCCCATTCTTTTCTCACAAGGAACATTGAAAATGTTCAGTATGTAAAGCGTGGCCCCCAATGTTCTCATTTGGACATCTCCAAATTAGATACCATCTGAAAGCACAAACATTTTATCTACAATGATTTGGGCCTGAGGTGGTTTACACAGAAATATCATTTAAAAAAGAACTATTCTCCTTGAACAGTGACAGGAGAAATATATGCCATCTGCCCCATCTTTTTATTTTTACTGTTGAATAAGGGTACAGAAAAACTGGGGGAAAGCTTATAAAACAGTCAAACTTTACCAGTCATTTTCACTTTACAAAATTGGAATGTCTAAAAATGGCACTTTCACATACTGGGCATTCCTAACATCAAGGCCTGCCTGTTTATTTCCCCAAGATCTATTTTCACGGACCCTTCTTTCCCGATATTTCCCCCAGGACTGTTCACGGACACCTAAGGCATCAATTCCCATTTTGTTATTTTAAACAAATGTTCACATTTTAGTAATGTACAGGAAATGATGAGGAAGTCCCATGTCGAATCAATATGGCCCCTTCCCCCGATGACATGTCATTCTGTCTGCACCTTCCCTGCTGCGTTACTTGTAGGGGCCTGTCTGCTACCAAGGACTTCCCCGGGCTCCCCAAACAAAAACTGTTACATTTGGGGCCAGAGGATACATACACTCTAACATGCAATTATTAGTTTTTTTCTGTAGTTTCCCAAGATGTCAAACCACTAAGCTGCACAAAGTAGAAGCTCAGATAAAGACACCAAAGAAGTTCATGTGTTTGTTTGCTATATGATTCATGCTAGAATGTCAATGTAAAAAAAATTTCCATATTCATTTTATTAACCATTTTATGGGGAAATGAGCAATTAAACTTAAAAGGATTCAATTTTCTAGTTTATAAAAATGAACTGTGGTCTGATACACAGAATGGGACCAGAAATAACCCCTGACATTTGTACGGCCCTTCCAAGTTTGCAGAACTTGCGGGAGCCTCATGGCAACCCTGGAGTTCATGCAGGTGTTACTGTCAGTGGGGGGCCTGAGGCTTAGTCAGGTTGGTTTAGTGGCTGCCTATGGGCACCGAGGCAGAAGAAGAAGCCAGGTCTCCCTGACACTCAATCATCGTGCCCGCCTTCCAGGAGTAACTGACGGAAGTAACGGATCCACCTTTGGCCTCTGGCTGCTGGAGCCGGACACTAGGCAGGCGTCTGTTGCGACTCTCCTCCCCCGTCACCCCCAGTGTCCTGCCCCCTTCCGCTCTGCTCTCCCTGCTCCGCAATGAACAAACCTCCTTTGCTCTTAAACCGTTTGATCTTCTGGCCCTCCTGGGGATGCGGCTCCTCTGATGACCTCGCTTTCCTCGACAGCTTTTCTAGCACTGGTTACACTTGCTCCCCCCGCCATTTCTGGACTCTCCCTCCACCACCTTCACGCGGTAGTCTCTCTTCCTTTGAGACCTGAACCTGATAAACGTAGCACCCGATGCTGATCCCCATGGCTGTTACCTGTTGACCTCCTCCCTCCCCTCCCCAGGATATCCGCTTCCTTCCTCAATGAATGCAGGGCCTGGCTCACAGTCTCTCTCTCTCTCTCTCTCTCTCTCTCTCTCTTCATCCTAACTTTCATCCTCATATTAGGGGGCTCCAACACGGATAGAGGCTTCCTCAAATATCCCACCCACCCAGTTCCCAAAGCGACTCAATTTCCATGACCTTTTCCTCTCCACCTCGGCTATACCCAGGACGCCTTGCTTCAGTGTCGCCATCACCACAGGGGTTCCATTTCTATGGTGATGAGATCCCAAATTCCTCTGTTTGATCAGAGCCTCTCACCACTCCACCTTTCCCTCTACCACATGACCCCTCACCATGTTCTTTGTGCTGACCAGAACCTCCGATCTGTCCACCTGAAGTGAACTGAAAAGTCCTTTTCTCAGCAATCACCCCTGCACCAGCTCTCCTCTCCTCCCTTCTATATCTCAGTCCCCTCTCCCTGATCACCAACCCTGGATTACTGCCACCGATCTTGGGAGGTGAAGGCAGAAGGCAGATTTGCTGGGGCTCTGAGCCTTCACCATGGATGGATAAATGCCCCGCTGTGGGGGCCACAGGCCTGATGCACTCAAAAGGCAGGCTGCCGTCTCAGAGTCTGTGTGGGAGACGTGGCAGCCCCTCGCTCTCTATCCTGCAGACCACCCGAGAACGTGGTCCCTTGGGGTGCCACATTTTCAGAGGGACATTGACAAACTGAAACACATCGAGAAGAGGGCAACCGAGATGATGAAGTGACACAAGATTTCACCACATGAGCTATGCTTAATGTACCTGGGGATGTTGAGATTGCAAAAGGGAAGATTTAGTAGGGAACACAATGGATGCTTTCCAATACCTGAAAATCTGCCATGTGAAAAAGAGATTAGTCTCATTCCCCCGAGCATGACAGGCCCAAACTGAAATCAATCACTGGACGGGATGGGGGATCGACTGTGGCTCAATTTAAGAAACAACTTCCTCACAATGAGAGTTATCTGACAACAGAATGGGGGCCGGGAGCCCTGGGTGTCCCCCAACACTGAAGACAAATCCCTGGCTTCTGCCTGAACGTATCTCGGGGATACTGTGGAGCAGATTTAGGCTCAAGGCAGGGCAGATTCCTCTTATACCTCCTAGATTCCAGCACTCTTTATTATTTTATAGGGTTATTTTAAAAATACTGATTGGAGAGTACAATTGAGGCGGTCCCAACCTGACTAACCATAGGTGACTAGAGCTGAAAAATGGAGAGTGGATAAAAGAACAGATATCAACACAGAACACTATCATTTCTAAAGGGAGTTTAATGATGTAAATCAGTGAACACACTACAATGAAGAGACCAGGAGAAACCCTTCAGCCAGCAAACACATATTCTCTTTCCTAAATAAAGAGATAGGGCAGCCAAGAGTAACACAAATCTGAAATACAAACTTATTTGTTAAAATCTTAACAGGTTGACAGGTGGCACAATGGATAGATCACTAGACTTGGAATCAGGAGGATCTGAATTCAAGTACTGCCTCAGACACTTCTTAGCTGTATGACCCTGGGCAAGTCACTTGACCTCTGTATGTTTCAGTTTCCTAATCTGTGAAATGGGGATAATGATAGTACTTATCTCCTACGGTTACTGGGGGATCAAATGATGTAAGTAATATTCTGATACTCACTGCAAACCTTTAGCATCCTATAAATGCTATTATTGTCTTACAGAGCAGGATGGAGCAATGAGGGTCAAGTGACTTGCCCAGGGTCACACATCTAGTATCAAGTGTCTGAGGCCGGATTTGAACTCAGGTCCTCCTAAATCCAATGCCAGTGCTTTATCCACTGTACCACTTATGTGCCCCCTCCAACCCTTTTTAAGGGTGAACCTGAAGAGATGACAAGCAGATGAGAAGTGGGAAAAATGTGTAACTTTTGTGACAAAGTCTATCCATCAATGAAAGTGGAGCCACCACATCTGGACTCTTTTATCATGGAGATGCAGTAAAAGGGAGTGGAAAGGACACCAAAGAAAGGGAAGGGGGAGAAGTGGGAGGGAGACACTTCCAAGGCTCCCTTGGAAGTTCCCTCCATTCCTAGTAAAGAAGCCCCCAGCAGCCCCTGCCTGTGACTGGCTGGTTCCTCCCAGGAGGCCCAGGCCAGGCGTGCCTTCATTCCTCCCCACGTCCCGCTCCTGCTTCTCCAGAATTTCTCTCCCATGCCCCCTGTGTGGGCACCTCCATTAAAATGTAAGCTCCTGGAGGGCAGGAACTATCTCTGCCTGTGTGTGTATCTCCTGTCCTTAGCACCAATGCCTGGCACACAGAAAGCACTTAATAAATGCTTGTCACCTTGCCAGAGAAGATCTGTGTTGCTGAAGGTGACAATTCTCAGGCATTAAAGGGTCAATTCTCAAGGTCTCCGGAAGAGGTGGAGATGCCAAAGGGAGAAAGGGAAAGTACCTGGGACTTTAATGTTAGTTACCAAAAAAGAGACCGAGGGAACTACGAATCAGCCCTAACAAGGGACCAACCGATGCGCCTCCTTCCCTTTCTGCACTGCTCTGTGACAGACAAGAGCTTGGTACTGATCCCGGGGCATGGCCCCACAGTGCTTACTGGCCCTGCTGACCAGAATGGCCCTGGCCTACCTGCAAGGCTCTGCATCTTTTGGCTCACTTTCTACTGAGAGTCAAAGGTCATTTAAGACAAGTATGACCCATATCTGATTGCTTGCTGCCTCAGGGAAGGGGGGAGGGAGGGAAAGAGGGATAAAAACTGGAACCCAAAACTATAAATAAAAATGTTTATTGGGTTTTTTTTTAAATCATTTAAGGTCAACTCTGAAAGGAAGGGCAAGTTTGGGTCTTATTTATAATGCTCATTAGTCAAATAAAAAAGGAAACACAAATTTTCATCTAGAGATTATATTAAAATCAAAAGCCGACCAACCACCACTTCTTGCACAGAAGCAAGGGGGCGCTAAAGTGCAAGGAGCCCTGGATCTAGAGCCAGGAAGATATGAGTTCAAGTGCAGCCTCTGACTCTTCCTAGCTGTATGACCTTAAGCTAGTCACTTACCCTCAGATTCATCATCTAAATTGAGGATAACAGCACCAGCCTCCCAGGTTGTAAAGAGCAAGTGAGATAATAATTGTAGGGCGTTTAGCATAATGCCTGGCTCATAATAAAGTACCATAGAAATGTGAGCTATTCTTCTGCTTAATGATAAATGTCTGTTGAATTGGACTGAAGAATAAAACAGAAGATGCTTCGTATGAGAAATAAAATAAGGCAACTCTGAGTTCTGACAGGAGGAAAACAGCACACAAATAATCAGCCGTGAAGACCCACAAAATAGTCATATGAAAAGAGAATGATGATGCCCAGGGTCCAACTTGAGTCTCCACTAGTAAATCAAATGTAGAGATGCGCCTATAATCCACTGATGATCAAGTCACACACCTGGGGACTGGAATAAATTCAGAAGAAAAAGCCATCCAAAATGGCTTCTATTTTTATTAAAATTTTAGGAGGGGTAAGTGTTGCTTATGCGGGGGGGGGGGGGTTGGTTCTACAGCACACTGGAGGTTGTAAACACAGAGGGAAAGGGGTCTGTCTGAGAAGTTAAAGAAAAGGGATGCTTAGATTTAATATATTACCAACAAACTCCCCAACCCTGGAGCTTGTTTTATGAAGGAAAAAAACCTTCCAAAGGAAATTGTGGAAACCTCATCACTGGAAACATTAAAAACCAGATGGTCCAGGGTAGCAGGAAATACTCACAAGAGACCAATCCTTTAGAAGGTGGAGGCCGTGACAAGAGGCCGAGTATGCTTTCTGCATCTCTCATTTCAAGGTATTAGTGTTTCCTGGCATTTCTAAATCCTTCCATTCAACAACAAAGCAGTCAGTCAATGCACTGTGAATGCAAGCAGGCACTGTACTGGGCCCCGTGGAGGTCTCTGCTCTCAGGAAGCTTACAATCTAGTGACAGACCCAGGCCACCTCAGCATTAAAACAAGGCCGACCATCTGGCCCACGTCAAAAAGGAGCTAGACAAAAATGCTCCAAGAGTTTAGAAGATGAAGCATGACCCTGAGCTGGGGGAGCTGGGAGAATTCATGGGCACTCAGGGCTGGTGTCCAGACTCTGGAGGGTGTTTGGTGGTAGATGGGGAGAGGCTCAGGTTAGGGGAAGAAAGACACAGACAGGAGCAGTATCATACCCAAGGCACGCAGCCCCCCAGTCTCTCAGGGCAGAGGCTCATGTAGACAGTGGGGAAGGGGGTGCTGGGTCTGCTCCAGGACAAGCACAACGTGCAGGACGCCTCTGCTGAGGAGAGAGGGTGGGAGTTTGGGGAACGGACGTTCTCCCTCAGCCTCTTCTCACTGAACATCTGACTTTCACGTTCCACCACATTCTCAAGGAGCCGTCCGGCTCATCTCTGTCTCTGGACTTCCTCTCCCTGTCCTTGCCAGCGGCCCTCACGGCCCAGAGATATGTGTGCGGAGATCAGGAGTTCTGATCTTCTGATCGGCAAGCTCCAAGCCCAGAGTACTGGCTTTGTTATGGGGGGCTCCGCCATGCTCCCTCCATTCTAGATGTCCTTCCTTCCCACAAGTGGGGCCTCCTTTCCTCCCCCACTAGAATTCAGGATCCTCAAATGCAGAGACTAGCTTGCATGTTTGTATTCATAGCTCCAGAATGAACACTGTGCCTGGTATACAGTAAGCATTTAATAAATGCCTTTTCAGGGGCAGCTAAGTGGCACAGTGGATAAAGCACCGGCCCTGGATTCAGGAGGACCTGAGTTCAAATCCAACCTCAGCCACTTGACACTTACTAGCTGTGTGACCCTGGGCAAGTCATTTAACCCTCACTGCCCCGCAAAAAAACAACAACAAATGCCTTTTCTACAATTATGACTCTCCTCTAAGTCCATCTGGCTCCATGGATGGACTACTTTGTGTAATCCTAACTTTAACAGACGCTGGCCTTAACTGAGGGTCAGAGTGGCACATGCTCCAGGTGATGGGGTGACTCTGAGGACCAGGCCCACGTCTAGGTGACCAAACAGCAAGGTGGGTGTGCATGAGCAGCATCTGTACCCGTGTGTGCTCACAAGGGCTCTATGGGGAGCGCCCGTACTTTCCTCTCCTTGTGGTGAAGCCAACACATCTGCCACAGACACTGAGTATCGGGTGTGGCTACGGACCAGGAGACCCAAAGGGGAGACTGCCCACGGCAGACCATCCCCTCCAGCACACCCCTGGGCCAGCAGAGACCATCTCAGAGACCACCCGGTGCACATTCTCTAGGCCGGCTCTAACAAGGGGCCGAGCTGACTGTGTCTTTAAAAACATTTCTACCTGGTAAAAATCAAACACTTAATTCATGCATCAACCAGTCTGTGCATGCATGTGCTCTGTCCTCACCAGCAGAGCTTCTCCACGCTTCTAGGTCAGAAGCCACCTCGGAATTCGGATGGTGAGGGAGGGGGTAGGGAAAGACCAGGTGGTGATCCTGGACTTTGTGTCTAGCCAGAAACACCTATCTCATAGCATGTCATGAGGCAATATCATTCCACTGAACTTAGTTCAGCTGGCAGCCACTCCAAAGTAAAGACTGGAAATGCCAGCTGGCTTTGTAGTCCAATAATTTTGAAATGCTCACCTGATAGACCTCAGAAAAGCCAATGGGCATTTATAAACTTCATGACACAGAAGGGCACCCTCGGATAAATTCTCCAGTGAAGCCAGGGTCTCATTAGCACCCTGTCATGACCTGGAACTGTGCCAACTCCCAACATCCAGGTGCCTTCAGAGACATTTACATTGATCTGGTGATGTGTGTGACCTTTTGTCAAAAAGCCCAGAGCTCATCTTTAAGATCTGTAACAGCTCCTTGATTAGTTTTTCACTGTGCCCACTCATTTGCTGAAGATACCCACAAATGTAAACACCCAGAAACCTTTTTTTTTTTTTTTTTTACCTACGACAGGTACTTCACTGGGAGAATCTTGGCAGATGCTGACTCCTTAAATCCCCTTTTGGACCCAGATGCTTATGCTGAATCCATTTGAAATCTGAGCAACCAGAGGACAAGCTGCCCCTTTTTTCAGCTGGGGACGGGTGACTCCGTCATGACAATAAAATGAATTCACCCTTTTACACAAGAGGCTAACGGTACTGTGGATTTATCTTCCTCTTTCTCCCACTGCCCTCTCTTCTCCATCCCACTCACCAGAAGACGTTTCAGATCCAATTCCCCTGAAAGCTACAGATTTAAAAGTCTAATGGGTTGTTGCAATTTTTGTTACTCAGCTGAACCCATTCAGTCTGGAGAATCCATTTTTCGGCACCACTTCCTGCCATTAAAAAAAAAAGAAATTGGCAAGAAGGCGAGAAAGGAGTCAAGCTGAGCTTGATTTCTGCAGTGATTTTCCAGGCATAATATTCCTTCTTTGAGACTCAAACCTGTACCAAAATATTACTCTGTTGTCTTTTCATGAAATGGATCAAGCTTCGAATTCTGAACTCAAGCCCCAAGCCAAGACTTTTCCAATGGCCTACTTAACTGCCCACTTTGGTCAAAGTGGAAGGTCAGCCAACCACGCCAGCACCAAAACTTAAGAGCAAACATTGGTTTGTTAGAGCAATGTCAAAATTTGTGAGGAAACTTGACATGCCAATTGCTACATCCTAATTAAGCAATAAGATTAACGAGAGATGTCAAAATGCCTCCCAAGCCTTTGAGAAGAAGCCAAACCCTTCAATGACCCCCAGCCTTCCAACTATTCTTAGGACTTATTTAACTCTCTCCCTCAAGTGAAAAGACATCTTGGAAACTTAATCTTGTTCTTTTATGAAGTTAGTTAATAATTCATAAACAGAAAATTAAAGAGTAAGATGCAGCTATTGTAATAAAGTTATTCTGACTAAAAAACAATTTCAATGAAACTCTTTACATTCCCATGGAATTTGAACATATTTCACGAGACCACTGTTGGAGCCGTTGTCCTCTTTTTTCCCCTGGAGACTTAACCCCCACAGCTCTATTTTACTTTCTGATAAAGCTCATAAGAACTTTGCCTGTCAGTTCCTTTCGTTCTTATCCATCCACCTTGTCCGAATCCAAGTTTATTAAAAAGCTTAACTAGGAGACTCATTCGCAGTCACTCTTACAGTGTGCAGACTCATCCGAAGTGAGAAATGCTCCCTGAGAAGGAATGCAAGTCCTGGAGAATCCTGAGCACCGAATGCCACCAGCCTGCAGGGAGGCTTGGCACATGGGAAGAGGACCTGGCGCTTGTGACACGTGGATGACAAGCACAACTGAGGACTGAAATGTTCCCACCCCACAGACACGTGGAGGGTGAGCCCGATTCTTGGGCAGCTTCTTTAACAAAAAGTGAACTTGCTGGTTTGGGGCATTTAGCCAAAATAGAAAAGTTGACCCTTTGGCGCTGAGGAGACCCTCGTACGACATCACTCAGAAGTGCCTCGATTTGCTGCTCCTCCAAGTTCTAGCAGCCCCGTCGCTGGGCAGAAGCTGGGGAAGCAAACAGGACCAGACACGCCACAGCCGCCTGTCCCGGCTTCCTTCCCAGGAGCGCTGACCACCAGGCTCAGGCTGGCCCCATCAGCCTCTGAAGGGCTGGGCCTCCCAAGAAGGACCAGAGTAGGGAGAACTGGGGAGGAACCAATCACTTGAGTGGGGAAGGGGGTCAGGGTGGCAGGAAGGGGCAAAAAGAAGCCGTTTCTAAGGCTCTGGGCTAACTTCCCATGAACTCTTGCTTGGGATCATCCCCTGAGGCCTCTACTGAGAATGGTCTTCAGAAGCTTTGCATTCCACGGCAGACCAAGCCTTGAGAGGGCCAAGCGGCCACTCAGGTGAACAAAGGCCACTGGCTTGACAGCCCCCTCGGGTGACCATCAGGACACACGCCTTACAAACCTGTCATATAAGGATTAGAAATGGAGTTTGAAAAATTCAGCAACAGAAGGTCGCTCTAGTGAAAAGGGTCAAGGCCATTAGTTTTTAATGCATATTATGAAAAATGACTCGACTGGCAGTCTAACAGTACAGTCGGTTTTTCCCTTTGGGAATAAGTTATTCCAACAACTCAAAGGGAAACACTGATCTGCTGTTATGAAGCCAGATGCAGTGCAGTGTTTGTGGTGGCAAATGTCACATTTAAGCCTCTCTTTCTACGTGTTCCTTCACATGAACTCTCCAACTTTTCAGCGCTAAAGACTACCCATGAGCGCCAACCCAGCATGGCTTCTTGGGACCATGGATATGTGAACAAATGCCATTTTCTTTGGCTCCCCCAGAAGAGGGAGGGAAGTTTAGAGAGCAGCATAAAAGAAAATGATGCATGTGAGTTTCTTTCTCACTTCACCCTAACTTTTCCATACTGACATTCTTATGACATCTTTTCAAAAATGTGCGTCCTTTTAAGTTATTTTTCTCAAGGTTAATGAGTCCTCCCAAAAGGCCTCTTCTAAAGGGACCTCAACAGGCACCTAACAAGTTCTCCCCACAGCCTCCCCTAAATCCCCACAACAACACAGCTGAGTGGGGGCCAGTTTCACTGCTCATTCAGTGCTTCAGGTTTGGGATTATATTTAAGATTACAAAGCCAGATCAGCCATTACTATAGCAGCACTTATCCATGAACTCTCACAAAAGCTCAGCAAATATTCTGCAAATGTTAACATCTACAATAATTTGGACAGCTTACTAATTATTTTAGGAAATCCACATTTTACAAGTTAGCATTATTGCTATTAAACTCCCAGGAAAAACTGTTTTCTGCGTAGCATGTGGACAACCCTGCTCACATCCCTCCTTTTCGTGCATATCTTTCTTCTAATTACTGATATTCTTTGTAAACAGCAGGAGGATAGAAGACAAATTCCATGTTAAAATTGAAACAATGCTAGCTAGTGTGCTCTGCTTCCCTACCGCCTTCCCATCCGTGACACATTTCAGGGGGTTTTCCAAAGTCCTCTGGCCATACATTCATCCTCAGGGCCTCTGTACAAAAGGTTGCCAACAGGTCATCCCACATTATTTGAACCTAATACTACAAGTTGTAAACCCTGTGCCCCATGTAAAACAAACAGTGATGTAATCAGGCTACTTTCTTGAAATCTCTGAGGGCTTTGATTGAGTTCAATGATAGTTTCTCTAAGACAACAACATCCTAGAAGACCATTTATTAGACAGAAGTTTGCAACATATGGAATGTGGGCAGAACTTCTGGCTGATGCAAATTCCATAAAGAATAAAGGAAAAATGATGGCTGAATTAGTAGAAAAAAACTGTAAGGCGAGTCAATTTTTAATTAAAAAATCACCCAGCATAGAGAGCGTAATGCTAATGAACCCAAAGTCTCCGGAGATGCCTGTCTCTCTGCTGGGTTTCAGTGCCCCCAGCCCTGGTCCTGATGTACATCATAACAAGGGCCTGGCACAGTCACAGTGACAGGACAGTTGTTCTGAGAGTTTCTCCCCTCTATTATTTAGAACTCGCCAGGCTGTCCTGAAGCTGTCAGGGGAGTGACGCTGGGTGTGCAAAAGAGGAAATCATTTCAGGGGCCGATGAGCCTCAAAAACATGATATGAGAAATACCTGGAAGGACTTCATAAATTTCGTCATCAATGGGCTGGCCATTTGCGGAGGGGCTTGTGCTCGGGAGAGCAGAATCAACGTCGTCATACAACTCCCCTCTTTCCTCCTCATCCTCAGGGATGACATCAGATTCCATGTCTGCAAGCACAGTTTCACAAAGTTTGTTTTTAAAGGATGAAAAACATCGATTTTTCAAAAATTACTTTCCCTCAATAGACCCAGTCTTAAAACTCCCTTAGAAAGTATCACAGCTCTGTTACCTGGAGCACAGATGAAATAATCCACATCCCAAACTGCAAACAAGTGCCCCCCCCCATGTCAAACAATCTGGAAAGTGAGAATATTCACCAAAACGGCAAAGGGCTCTATTAACATCATTCTCTGCTCCTTGGCAGAGGTCCCTGTGTGTTAATGTACGCTTTTAAACATGGAAACCGAAAGTCACTCTGTGCCCGTTAAGTATTAAGCAATGTCTTCCCGTGGCTTGCTTAATCGATTGTTCTTACCTTGTAACACAAATTTCAGCTGGTGGACCCATTCCTCCGCGTCTCGGGGAGTGGCTGCCGTGAACTAAGGGAGAAAACAATGGTCGAGTCACCTCTGCAGTGGAAGTGATGGCTAATTCTTGTCCTTTCTTTGTGGGACCATTAGTAATTCTTTTCATGTCTAGTGGTACTTTCCTTGCAAGGATGCTCCTTATAATGTACAGTTAATTTTGACAAATTTACGTAATTGAAGCAGCGGATGATGGATCTGAAACTCTGATCAGCAGCTGGCAGCTGTGCAGAAAAAACCTGCTTCTCTTCATCAATGTCAAAGCCAGGAGTGATGAGCAAAATTTGCCCTTGACAATTAGAAGACACCCATGAATTTCTTTAGACTGCTGGGTACAGTTTTCTTAAAAATGGTCTTGTCAGATACCAACACACTAGCTGACAACTTAATTAACTGGCTTTCAACTGCAATCTCAGATATTTAAAACTTATTAAACTTACATTCCATATTGATGTCTAACTGATAGATCTGGGGATTGTAGTGCTGATAGGTTCTTTTACCTTGGAATTTCCTCCCACACCCTTAAATAATACCATCTATATTACACAGATTTCTGATAACTGCATTCTTCCTACAATAGAATTCTTCTTAAAAAAATCCCACAATCCCATTAAAATAGAGTAGAAAAATGTTAACACTGACATGATAGATAATATATTGACTTGTCCTTATTTTAAAAAGATACCACTTGAACAGATTCTGAATTTTTTCAAATAAATTTCTTATTATAGGAATGTTCTGCCTAAGCAAACTAATGCATTTTTTACCACCATGTCAGAGAGGGGTGTTTTACTGAAATGTTAATATCTCTCTAAATGAAATAAGCACCTTTTTATCGACCTAATTTTGAGGCACCATAAAAAGCCCAACCTGATAGATGCGTTTATCAGGAGCTGAGATTTCAAAGCAGCAATCTCTCTTTGCATCCTTCCTGAGGGTATTATTCATTCTGACGTTGTATCCATCGATAGCAAATTCACCTTTCTGTTGTTTGTCTGTGAAAGATACAACCAAAGTTACAACTTCATTTACAGTACTGCCTAGCTATGCCCAGCAGACTCTCATTGATTCTGATTTTCTTTTCCAGTTCACACACACACACACACACACACACACACACACACACACACACACACACACATTAATTTTTTTCCATTTGTGTTCTTTTAAAGTACAGTGATGATCACTGGGAAGCAGGAGAGAAGAACCAGTTTCATTTCTTAATTGGGAAAGCCTTTGGGGTGGGGGTTTTGTTTGTTTTTCAAAGACACTTTAGGGAGTTCCGAGCAAGGTGTGCAGATGGTGGTCTTCTTTAGTCAGAACTGTGTGATGTGACACTTGTATCTGGGGAAAGCCAAGAACTGGAACTTGGAACTTGCTAGACAAGCTCACTATAAATCAGTGTCTCTTTCAGGTTCAGTGAAGCCAGGGGGAAAACCTGCCTAGTTGGAAACTTCCTGAGTTCCTTCATTCTTTCTCTCACTCCCCTTTTAAAAAAAATCTTAAACTACAATGGTTCCCTTTTAAAGTACACAATTATTCTGGCCCCCAAACTTCAATTCCCTCACTAAATGATCAATTTTACAAATGTAGGTAGAGGGAGAATTTTGTATTGAAAACATCAGCTGAGGAGACTAAGAGAGAATTCCTGGGTTTGAATTCTGGTGGAGCTAAGGCTGCCCTTATTCTTTAAAGATACACTCACTTTAGAGGAAATTATAAAACAATACTCTATGTTTACATTAGCAAAATAACGTCACAGTAAATGAATGCAAAGTAATGGGAAATGTTTCCTTTTGTCTCCAAGGGGACACTGGGTGCTTCCTGGTGTCCACAGCTAAGCAGTAAGGAAGAGGAGGGGAAGTCAGCCGGAGCACTTCTAATCAATTCAGTGTTTAGGTTTAAGGAATCCATAAGCTCTTGGTAACTCAGTTTATGCACCTTCCAAACTCTAAGCAAGGTTGGGAGACACCAGTTTGATGATAAATCTGTAAGGACAAACGCAACTCTGCCAGCAACTTTCACAGTGAAAGAAGGCTACCAAGATACTTTCTGTTGAGAATATGGGATTTTTAAAAGGGGGACTTTCTCAAAGTGACATCACTTACTGGTCAGCCCCACAGAGCTCATTCAAATATATGCCACTGAGTAATCTCATTTCCAACTGACCATGCAGGGACATCAAGGGCGTGGAAGGAGTTAGGGAGAAATGGCAAAGGTAGAGGATGGATGGTGACTCATGTTTTCCTTCCATTTACCCTAATGAGGGGCAGCTAGGTGGTGCAGTGGATAGAGCACCGGCCCTGGAGTCAGGAGGACCTGAGTTCAAATCCGGCCTTAGATACTTAACACTTACTAGCTGTGTGGCCCTGGGCAAGTCGCTTAGCCCCAATTGCCCAGCAAAAACAAACAAACAAACATTTACCCTAGTGATGTGCAGAAGGGGAGAAAGGGATGACATTTCATGGTAATAAATATGTCTGCAGAGACCCTGGGAGAACCTGCTAGCTACTTCCCATAGCATCTTTCTACTCAGGACAGACAGATACCATTCCAACCAAGTCACAGTAAATCTATTCTGATTCCCTAGGGTGAAAAGAAAGCATTCAATGTTAATGTGTGTTCTGGATAAATGAGGTCTACAATATTTTGAATACTAAAACTTTAAAAATGAACTATCTTTGTGGTACTTTTCCAGAATATGCAGCATAGCATCAAATACCTAGATTGAAGCCCTCACTTCTCAGGGGTGCCAAGTTGGGCAAAGCACTCTGTGCATGGAGTACCTGCCCCTGTTGTGGGAATCAAATTAGAAAACCTCTGTAGAGATGCTCCATACACAACAAAGTTCCCCAAAATGCCAGGAATTGGGACTGATATCATAACCTGCCACCAGCCAAAATGACTCTATTATCGACCCCAAGGAAACCTGAGGCCATCACCAACACCACGGTGTACCTAAACAGCTTTTTGGTGGTGGAACTGCACTCTAGCATGCGTAGTGCTAGACAATCTTTTCCTTGTCACTGGGATCATGTGAGACAAAGCCAAATTCTTCTGCGATAAATCCCTAAGTAGAAAGAAGTACTTGGAACCCAGTAGGGAAACTCAGGAGGGGTATCGCCTCTAGGGCATACTTTTTCTTCCTGAGGGAGAAAAACAGCCTCCTATCCATTGATCTCCTGTACTTGCTGCCTTCCTTCTCCTTTAAGCATCCAAGAGCACCACATTAATTCCTTTCCTTTTGACTCTAACTTTCCTTCTCTCTGCTGGGCTCTTTGTTCCCCCTTTCCCTTCCTCTGGCCTCTTTCCTTCCTTCATCCTTTTCCTTTTCAGGAGTAAGACTCACATGGACTGAATAAAGCTGTTCCCCTGAATTTTACCCTTGTGTGGCAATCCAGTCATGTCCCCTAAAGGTCGTTCCAGAACCTCAAAGTGGGCTATGGTACATGCACTGGCTCTGTCTTCCACCTCTGGCCTTCCAAAACTAATCCTAGGAAGCTTCTTATGTCTTTTTTTTCTCAGATTCTTTCTTGTCACACCCTCTTTTCCCCCATTCGACTTTCGGTTTCTCTTCCTTAATGACTCACTTGCAAAAACTAGTTACCTGACTACTGGGTTACTAGCTGCTCATACACACATGTGCATACATGCATATATATGTGTGCATTCATGTATACACACACATGTATATGTGTGTAAAATGTTGGTGCATAGTCTAAACAGTTATTAAGTGCCTCGGATAAATTCTAAACATCTCTATGATCATACAAATGTTTTCAAAGTTTAGCAACTGAAAGATATTTAATCCACTCAAATGTTTTCTGATAAACCCTGTTCCTTATGTTAAGGGAGATATTTCCCCCCTCCGTGACTATGGATAACTTCCATTGCTGTTAATACTCATTACTTGAGTATAGGAAGAGGAAGATATGCCTCCTTGGTCCTGAACTGCACAAAAGAACTTAGTCTACCTGCTCAGTCAAAGGTAAATGCAGGGGGCAGCTAGGTGGCGCAGTGGATAAAGCACTGGCCCTGGATTCAGGAGGACCTGAGTTCAAATCCAGCCTCAGACACTTGACACTAGCTGTGTGACCCTGGGCAAGTCACTTAACCCTCATTGCCCTGCCAAAAAAAAAAAAAAGGTAGATGCAATAAAAGAGAATTTAATATTTTTATTAGTTTAAGCAAAATCTCCTTTTTCATTCATGCCATTTTCAATGAATGATGCAGATGAAAACACTGGTTCTTATGTTGAAATAGACTTTGGGTCCTTTGAGTTATACTGTGAGAAAGTGTTAAAACATTACCATTTTAATTAAAAACAATAGCTGGGAAGGTTCCTGCTTAGCTCGAAGTCTGGCAAGTGTCTTCTAGTGGCTGGGGATTTTAAATGTGCTCAGACTACCCTTTCTCCAGAGAGTCATGGGCTGTCAGGATGAAAGCCGAGGGATCTCTACACTCCACCCTACATCCTCCACGCCAGACATTAATCTGGTCCTAGTGTGAGACGATGCTGCAGCCGGGAAGAGAGAACGAGCGAACAGCTCGTGCTGGGGGAAGAAGAGAGGAAAGCCCCTGCTGCTTCCTGTCATTTGGCCAATGAGACGCCTGCCTCCAGACTCCAAGTTCATGTGTTATTCATAATCTAGGCTACGAAGCCATAACCACATGGAGCTACTGTTAGTATCGGAATCTGAAAAGAAAGCACCATCTCGCCATCAGGCAGATCTTCAGTCACCTCTCACGCTCCAGAAGAAGAGAGTCCTGTGCACATCTGGGCTGCGGGACGTTCCACCGGCCTCTCCCAGGTCCCCAAATCCCAGGCTCCTTTCCACACAGAGCACGATATATATACATGGCTAGGGAGGGCTATTTTGGTTGGAAAAGTGCCTGGGATGGTGACTGGATCCATGGGAGCGGATTGATACACCCTTTACTGACTGGTCTGGGGGAAAGAGAGGCCAATGAGACACACTTTACCTCATGCCACAGACTCCCCTTCACTGATCATCATGCCACCTGGTGCAAAAACCACGCCCAGGAAGGCCTGAATCTCAGAATAATCAAAACAAAAACGTAAACCAAGGCACAAGTCAGAAGCTGCCTGGTGGGCATGAACAGGTCCTGATGTTACAACAGTACAGCAAGCCGGGAGTGGCGGCCATCACATCACCACAGACATGTAAGACAAGTAAGGCGGCTCAGTGTTTAACAAGAACTGCGGATCATCGGGTTATCTCCATGTTTCCTCCCCATTGGAAGGGAAGTTCCCTGAGGGCAGGACGGCTCTTACCTTTCCTTCCACCCCATTACTCAGGTTTGCTGACTGACTCCCCTCATGTCACAAGTACTCACAGGAAGATCTCCAGCGTGGCCGAATCAAGAAAAGACACAGCCATGAAGAGCACAAAACGAGAAGGCCTTGAGGGGCTGAGAGCAGCACCAGCCCCCATGAAACCATGCCACGAGCCAGCATCATCAGCTCTCTCCCCAGTGCCGCCAATCCCCTCTCCAGCTGCCCTCCCCCAACCACAGCTCCATCAAAGTAACCTTGGAGCCCCGCCCCGAATTGGAGGTGCCCTGACCCCCCAGAGCTGCAGGACCTCCATAAGAGGAAGATCATTCTTTGGTTGCTTCCTTCATGGGCCACAAGCATGGTTTGGGGAGTGCCCAGCTAGGTCATGAGACAGCACCTGCCTCAAGGCAGGGCTGGAACAATCTTTTGTTTTTAAGAAAGGTCACAAGGCACCATGAAATTTTGTATCCTGCATTAAAAAAATCAGACTTCATCTCCATGTCTGATTCAGAGAAGCTCATGCTTTTATCCCACCATGGAGAAAGGAGGGCAGGGCTTCCATATGCAGGTGGAGGGGTCCTCAAATGACACTGGCTAGGGCACAAAGCAGGAGATGTAAGTTTTCAAATAATGTATAAAATGATGGTTTTACTATTCTTTTCAAAACCTCAACAGAGTTTATGCTAAACCGTGCAATGATGTCTATATCAAATGACATGTGTACCACTTGACATTTTCTTTTGTCTTCCTGCACCAACACAGGAGCTGAGGCTCACTCTTCAGTGACAGTCTGTGTTCTAAAACCTTGGAAAGTCAGTAAAGTGAGATAGAAACCCCAATTTTCCATTGGTTTCCATGATAAGACAGCAGGGAATATTTTTAAAGTATGCTTTAAGAAGGGCAAGGAAAACTGGCACATGGAACTGGCCCATGAAATTAAGCTGCACATGGGCCTGGCCCTCACTTTCCTTCTCCTGCTCTTATTTATGTTTCTTTAGCACTTATTTAAAGTGTGGCTGCAGCAGACACAGCTGCAGAGCACAAACAGGGTACTCCATCAACACCTTCGAGCTGTGTTTATGACAATGACTGTTTATTAAGCACCTACTGTGCACCAGATACTGCAGCATGAAGGAGAGGAAGGAGATGTGCTAGCACAGACAGGACTTGGGCAGGACTAGAGGACAGATTCAAGTTCCTTCCTGGTCTGGCAGAGAGAAGAGAGTCAGGAAGCCCTGGCCCAAGCTCTGCCGTAGGGTCTGGAGCAAGTCTTTCCTTAACTGCTCAGTGCCCCAGCAGCCGTCTTAGAGCATAAAAGTTATAGAGGCGTTGCTAGAGGGGATTTCAACACTGGGAGTACCCTATGGTGATGATGTCACAAGTATAGACTGACACACCCCCCAAGGGCAACTTTTATATTTTGAATTCAATGATCAATATAGTTATGATGAATCAGAATTGGAATGACCAAGAGGACCACGACCCATCACTTGGTTGGTGCATGGACTACCAAGAAAGCATGTTGAAGGAGTGGCCCAAGGGATACATACAGCATGTATGTGAGTTATCTCTAGCTGGAAAGGGAGCCGTGCTGGCCGTGTAAGGAGAGCAGGCTGCCTACTCTGCTGGTGCCCGTGAAGTGCCAGTACACCGCAAGGATGGTCACCAGCAAGGTGGGGAGAGCCTGGGCATGGGAGGTCTTCCGGCAAAGGTGGAGCGGTCACTCGCCTGGGCCCTTCCAACCCGTCAGGGCTGTTCTGGGATTGAGGAGAACCACAGATCCGGCCCAAACTTCACGCAGTCCGGCTTCTTTCATTCTTCGGGATCGTTTTCACTACCACGGCTGCTTTCTTGTCCCAAACCCTACACTGCACACTGACTAGAGCGGTCGCTCCACGCCCAGAGCAAGGCTGGCGAGGGGAGCGCCACCACCTCCGCTGCATCTACACGTACACGCCCACATCTCCATCCTACTGAGGGAATTTCACAAACCCCCACCGAACAAGTCCCTCTGAAGGCTTCCTGCAGAGAAGGCCTACTTCCATGTAGATGGAAAGGGAAAGGAGAGCACATAGAAACCACCCGAGGAATTTCAGAAAAGTGCAGAAAAATGAGACGATGTTGAAGGTGGATGAGCCTTCACGCGGGGTCTTTTAAAGTATCGGTTCTGAATTGGATCCTAAATGAACCGCATCGTTCATAGCCGCATCCCCAGGAGGAAAAACAGGAGGTTCAGCTGCCCACATTCTGCCTTTGCTGAAGCCTAAACAAGTGGGCCTTGGGAATGCCAAGGCAAAAGGAAGTCACGGGAGATAAAGGAAGAAGGAAATGAAGGAATGGATCTGGGTTTCATGAGGTGATAAACTATGTGCTATATGTTTTTTCCTTAAGAGCCCCAAATGGCTATGAATAATAAATATGGGCAATATTTACTGGGATGGAGGGAAGTACATTATTTACCCTGGAGACGGGAACTCTTCTTCCTCAGCCATTACAACCTGATGGCCCACACAACAAGGTTGAAAATGTGAACCGTGTATCTGTCAGCCAGTAACAAAGTGTCATGTAACACAGCCCGTGGTCTCGGCTCTTTACAGGCGAGAAGCCGTGTCTCTAAATCTTACTTAGTTGGGGAGGAGGGTTTTCCTGCATCTAAACAGCTCCTTTCAAGGTGAGGTGGCAATCTGTCCATTTGTCCAATACCCCAGTTTATTTCCAGAAAGGCAGAGCTAAAGGATTAGGACTATATTAGTTATGTTTGACCTCATGAAAGGAAATGGCCATCACGTGGAGAAAATTTTCTAAGGAAACAAAAGAGACGAAAATGAAATCAAGATCACATGGAAAGGCAATTGGAAAACTGTCTAATGACTGATAAAAGTCCTCGAAAAGAGAGGAATTGGCTAAAAATACTGAAGGACACAACCTATGAGCTAAATCTAGCTAAAATCTCCATGGAAACAAGAGACATTGCATAGCGACACGTGTGAAGGAGGCATTAGGCACAAAGAAAAGCACACCCAACCCTCTATGACCCATATGAGAACGAATCTCAGGAAAGAGAGACCTCCGTGGATCCGAACTGAAAAGGCAAAGACAGGAACTGAACCAGGGATTCAGATTGGAGTTCTTGTCAGCTAAGCACAGGGTCAGAAATGCCATGGGTACCTCAAGAATGTGGCCAGATGTCCTTCAAAATAAATGGAAGTAACAGAAACCCTTTTTGTGATATTAACGGCCCATGGGCTGCGCCGTCACCCCGTCCTCAGAGCCTTGGCTACAGGACTAAGTTATACTGTAGCGACTCACATCATTTTCCTGGTTTCCCACTCAGATATCCTGCCATTCAACTGGGGAGAAGAATCACTTCTGCTTACTAGCAGCAGCAGAAGTCTTCAAGGGTAGCGAGCCCTGAAGGTTTCCTAACCAGCCATACACCTAAGGATCCACAGCCCTTTCAAACAAAAACAAACGAACAAGATACAGGAGGAAGAACTTGGGGGTGGGGGGGAAGGACGAAACTCTAGTCTAAAATATAATCTTTGTCATTTGTTTCTAGTCACCAAGAGTGGCTAACAACAATCTATAGACTGAGCGACTACCAGGCCACAGGTGGGATTTCTCAACAGTTTCTGAATATTATGGGGATTTTCTCCCTCAGGATAACAGCTATGTAAAGAGACACCTCAAAGATTTTAAAAAATGCTCAAAAATAGGATGTACGCACACCTTCTGAATTTCATGGCAAACAAACTTAGAAGCTTGAAAATAAAATCAGACCTAGTGTAATGGAGGGTTCCAGAAGCAGAAATTATTTTCAGTGAGTTTGGGGAGTTCATTCTACTTTTTTTCAGTGCTTCCTTTTCAGAAAAACGAGGGGACTTTCTAAGCTTGGCTCAGTACTGTCCAGACTGGAAACATAACATCACTGTATTATTAACTGGCTGTTTCTATTCTCCAGTTTTGTCTTGGTTCTCCAAAGTAGCAAAGAGCAGATTAGGTTATTTCTTAAAGTTCAGCAACTTATATTCCATTTTTAATGGCAGTGGATAGAGTGCTGGAGTAAAGAAGAACTGAGTTCAAATCCGACCCCAGACACTTCCTAGCTGTGTGACCCTGAGCGGGTCACTTAACCTCTGTTTGCCTTAGTTTTTCATCTGTAAAATGGGGATAATGATACCACCTCTTTCTTGGAACTGGCATATAGTAGGTGCCATATAAATGCTTATTCCCTTCCCCCACCCACTTCAAGTAAATTCACTAAGTGAATTTGTGATCAGTTTCTAAAATATACTGTTAGAAATAATATTCTCCACATGATCATTTTATAATCAAATCAATCTATACATACCTATATAGAGGCTACTAAACGTGAAAAACGATGATATATCCACAAGGCATAATAAAATATGAATTCCATGATTCACTTCTTTGCTAAACAATATAAAGTCTATGGCTCCTCCCCTTCCCCACCCTGTGGCCTGAAAATTCCAAGATTTTTACACTCTACTGCTAATAAAATATACACATGAATGTGTATTTGTATAGGTATCCCTATCCGAGGGCAAGGACAGCTCCAAATTTCCCCACAAGATTTGAAATCACACAAATCAGCAAATGTTCAGGTTTTAGTAAGGGACAAGAACTTGATAGTGTAGAAGGCTGGTAAGAAAAGCCCTAGATGGGGCAGCTAGGTGGCACAGTGGATAAAGCACCAGCCCTGGATTCAGGAGGATCTGAGTTCAAATCCAGCCTCAGACACGTGACATTCAAAGTCACTAAACCCTCATTGCCCTGCCAAAAAAAACCCCCCAAAAAAAGCAAGAAAGAAAGAAAAAGAAAAGCCCTAGCCCATAAACTGCAATTTGTGCCAAGCCCGTCACCACTGATAAATTGTACTTTAAAATAAAAAGAAAAACAAAGCAAGACCCAAATAAATTCACATTCACTGAGCACACAATAAATGGAACCCATCCATTTGGTCATAATGCATCACAATTCCACAATCATGAGTACCTTTGTCACTCCCATAATAATAGAAAACTGTTTTGCTAAGAGCACACCAGCGCTTCTGCCATTCAAACCCCAGGAAGCTGTGATCTGAAATAAAGACAAAAGAAAATCTTTTCAGATAAGATAAACAATACTCACGTCTTCATTATTTTGGAGGTCCTTTCTATCTCTACAATTCTATCACCTCTGACCTAACTTATACCTTTATCTGAAGATTCTATTAAGTAGAAATGGAATTAGGAAAATTAGAAAGGGAGAGGAATGGGATGCCCAACCCCATGGAGAATGATGCTGCTTCTGCCTCCCGCCAGTCTGGGGACAGAAAGAGAGGAATCATGGCCACACAAGGGGTCTAGACCTCGGACAAATGACCCTGGAAGTCAGTGTTCTCTTCTATCAAGTGACCTGAGCTCTTCTCTGATGACAGGATTAGGCTGGCTCTGCCCACTCTGGACAAGCAATAAGCATTTATCAAAGGCTTTATGGGTGCCAGACGCTGCTCCGTACTGGGCAGATAAAGGCAAGACCAGTCCCTGCCTTCAAGGAGCTTACATCCTAATGGAGATGACATGGATGGAAACAGGCCCACATAGGATCTATGTAGAGTAGGTGGAAGGTGATGCAAACATAAAAGCTATCAATGATTTTTTTTTAATTATTAAGAAAGAACAGGGAGAGGAAACAGTGCAAAAGAGACAGCCTGGTCGTCTGTGGGTTACTAGCTGGTCAGCCTCTAAGCTCCCCCAGTATACAATGCAAAGAGGACACCTCTCCTCTGGCTGCTTTACTGAAAGATGATGAGAAGGCATCTACATGGAGTGAGCAAAGGATATGGCATGTCATTCTCACTTGTAAAAAATGGCAGAGAGGGGGCAGCTAGGTGGCACAGTGGATAAAGCACTGGCCCTAGATTCAGTAGGACCTGCGTTCAAATGTGACCTCAGACACTTGACACTTACTAGCTGTGTGACCCTGGGCAAGTCACTTAACCCTCATTGCCCTGAAAAAACAAACAGACAAAAAATGACAGAGAAAGTAGGGTTTGTGGGGAGGAGGTACTGGTTTTCTGGGTAATCATAGTTTGGGTAAAACAAGGTTCAAGGTTTTTTCAGGTGGTTGGTCACCCCACACACCCTCGTCTCAAGTCCTTCCTGTGTCATCCTCTCAAGTGGATCATCTGCAGCATGGCCATTCTCTAGTGGGACGTGGTCCAGTTCAGTCACTCTCCTCATCTTTGTATTCCTTAATGCCATTTCAACAACAAACAGTAGGTATTTATTAAGCACCTACTATATACAAGCTTTGGGGTAGCTGGGTGGTCCAGTAAAGCACCTGTAGGGCCTGGGCTTAGGAAGACCTGAGTTCAAATCCAGCCTCAAATGTTTACTAGCTGTGTGACCCTGGTCGTCACTTCCCCCTGTTTGCCTCATTTTCTTCATCTGTAAAATGAGCTGGAGAAGGAAATGGCAAACCACTCCAGTGTCTCTGCCAAAAATGGGGCCACAGAGAGTGGGACACGACCAAAATGTTGCATGACAACAATGTATGAAGTGCTGAGTCAGTGCTAGAAACAGTAGGTGGAAGTTGAAAAGAGGAGCACTGGGCCTCACTGTAAAGAGCTTCTTCCCTACCAAGCAGAACCTCCAGCCAGAACACGCTGCCTGGCTGGGCCCCTCAGGCCCCTCCCTAAAGAGCTCCAGGAGCCTTCATCAGGGAGCTCAGCTGAAGAGGGGAGTCCTGGGCAGGGCCTGATGCACCTTGACGGCTCTGGGGTCCCTCCCAGATCCCAAGGACTGCAGCTCCTCCCTTCCTAGAAGTCTATGACTCCAGATAAGAAAGTTAAGCAGATTCTAAACAGAAAGGGCTAAAAGGGGGCAATTCGGAGGCAGACAATAGGAGGAGACATTCCATCTTTCATCGTCATCATCCTTCTATTTTTCATTTTCCCATTATAAATGGGTATTAAAAGAATGAGGCCTTCTGGCTAACACCAATTATCCGAGCCAGACGAGAACTGCAACAGATGTAAAATGGCAAACGATCCCCCTATATAACACAGGCCATGGCAGGCTTCCATGATGCGATGACCACCAGGTGAGGTCATCCAGTGCCCACTGTGTGCCAAGCACTGGGTGGAGAGCTGGGGTGCATGACATCTGCCATTACCCAGAAGTCTACTGTGCCCCCAGTGGTAGCAAACAACTGCTAAACAACTTACAAAGATCTAAAACTACAAATGCATTTGACTGTGGTTACTGACAGACTGAAGGATGAGCTTAGGGCTTTGATCCTGTCACCCAAGGTCTCCATCATTCAGCCGGGAGAACATCGACCCATAAGGAGCACAGAGGATAGGACACACTCTTCCCAGTGGTGTCTCTTGGGGCCTCACACTTTACCTTTTCTCCGTTTCTCCAGGTAGCCAGCCTTCAGAACAAACGGAAGGTCCTGAGCTGCGATTGGAGGGAACTGGTTTCCTAGAAGAAGCAAAAAAAAAAAAAAATTAAACATTAAGGCAATCAACTTAAAAACAAATGCCAAGCCCAATTATGTGCAAGGTCATTGTAATGACTAAACTCGGACATAGCCAGGTCTGCTGGCCTCATTTCTTCTACATCCTGGCTCCTCAAGCCTCAACAGCAGAATTCATCTGGACTCATCTGCTGGAAGAAATGGTGCTAGAAATGACCGCGATATTATAATGGAATCTGAGGGAAGATAAAGCCGGTTACTTTTCATTGTATCCTCTCTAGGCAAAGGGGCTTCAGCGCAGCTTTTGATAAAAGATGCCATTCTGAAAGTCAGAACAATCAACAAGACCCACAAGATGGGGCCAGGAGGTGAAGAGAACCCCACCATGTTCTTCTTTACACCTCTACCTGTTGTATTGCTTAGGGCACAAAAAGCTAAAATATACACAGGTGAGCATGATTTATCTCAAGAGCAAATGCTAAGGAGTGCTCTAAGCTTTATGTTGTAATCCTAAAACTAAAGGAAAACTAGCCTAACTTCAGGCTAGCTCTGCCTCTGGGCTGGCACTGTGGACATTTTAAACAAATACATTTGACCAATCAGCAGTGACTTATCATGTGGCCAGTGAGGACAGAGAGAAGGCCGGTGGGGCTGGATGGCAGAGTGCAGTAGGGGGAGGCTTGCCCACAGAGGCCACCAAGACAGCTGTAAAGTCTCACAGTATGCCTCATCTTTGATCCTGGGCGACTGGCAGAAGAAGGGGCGGCCCATGGGCAGATGGGGGCTCATCCTAAGGATTCCATCGTTATTGCGATTCAGCGAGGGCTCCACAAACTCCTCTTCCGTGCCTCACTCAGCACAGAGGCTGCTCTGATTCTCAAAGGCTACGCCAGCCAGTCAGGAGAGAACAAACTCTGGCAGATTCCACCATGCTAGAAAAACTTCCAGGACAATCTCAACAACAGAATGTGTCTTCTTTCCACCAACCACCCTCCTTATGTACAGAGAGGCTCCTCACCTCTCCACATGATGATACGTTCTGGGACAAAGAAACCTATAAAATGGCTGTTGGTCCTAGAGCTTCTTCTGCTTCCTCAGTGATGGCAACAGAGCCATAGAGAAAGGGGCCAACAAGGCTAAGAATCACACAGTCCTGAGACCACCTATGAACACTGACTGTAGGTACTCCAGATTTGAGAAGCTTGTCCAGGGGCTAGCAACTGAACATACTCCTGGGGAAAATCTTGCTGTTATAAATGAAACAAGCTGAGCAACTAGGTGGCACAGTGGATAAAGCACTGGCCCTGGATTCAGGAAGACCCGAGTTCAAATCCAGCCTCAGACACCTGACACTAGCTGTGTGACCCTGGGCAAGTCACTTAACCCTCATTTCCCTGCCAAAAAAAAATTTTTTTAAATAAATGAAACAAGCTGAATGGGGGGCTCACAGGTTCTCTTTGGTGAGACAAATAAAGGAGCTGGCAGGGTAGGTTTTACCCTGCATCCCGATGTACCAAGAAATAGCAAGTCATGTGCCATTTGGTGATCTCTGATTGCAGTGCTCACGAGGTGTATGGCTATGTATCTGTATGTATGTGTGTATACCACATATACATCGGTCTATCTGTGTGCATGTATACGTACTTGTATAAGAACATGGCCACCAAAGACTGCAGTGCAGATGCCAACGTTTATTTATTTGTTTGTTTGTCTGTCTGTTTTTGTGAGGTAATTGGAGTTAAGTGACTTGCCCAGGGTCACACAGCTAGTAAGTGTTAAGTGTCTAAGGTTGGATTTGAACTTGGGTCCTCTTGATTCCAGGGCCAGTGCTCTATCCACTGCACCACCTAGCTGCCCCCTGATGTCAACATTTATTGCAGAAGATGAGGAGGTAGAAAACTACTACCAAAAACTTGCTAAGACCGTTCAAATGAAATCTTCCATCTTCTGAGACCCAGGGACTTCAATGCAGAGGCGAGAATAGGTGAAGACAGAAAAAACTAAGAGGGGCCAGCCAAAAGTGTGTGCACTGCCATGAAGAATCATGGGTACCGGAACCACTGACCATCTCTGAGAAAATAATCCAAAGGATCCCGACATGGCGCTCTCACGAGAAAATCACAAAAAAGTGGCCCTAACACAATAGCTCATTACTCTTCCAGAAGTAATCCTTGAATCAGATGCCTGTGTACACCCGGGCCACCAACTTGTTAGAGCAAAAGAATCAAAATTATCACAGAGATTAAAGAAAAAAACCCAAACAATATGGCATGCAGTCAAAACCAACTTCAACCTGACTAATTTAAATGATGGGCATTAAAAATGGGAAGAAGATAGAAAAATAACATTGTTGTTACTTACAAAAATTCTATTCATAATTGTAACTTCTGTACATCAATTGCCACGAATGAGGAAAGCTGAAGTTCTAAAACCCACTTTTATTGGCAACCACTTAAATTATTTGTCAAATGGAAAGATCCAGTAGCCAAAGTCATCATGGTTTCATGCATAAACTCATATGTAAAATCTCTCAGAGAAGGATGGTGGGAGATTATAAGCAGTAACACCTCATAGACCAGAGAATCAGCGAAGGAAAGAAACACAATTTAAAGACAGCTTGGACAACTAAGTAAGGTCATCACCATGATTTTTAAGAACGAAAGAGGACAAGAGTCAATCATACAAATGAGAGAAAAGATTTGCAAGCATGATATAGAGCAAAGTCTTGCCAATAATTAGAGTTCTCACAGCACGGTGGGCCGCCGCTGGGGTGGTGAAGGCCTCCTACCTGGAGGACCTCAAGCAAAAGCTGGATGGTCACTGGTCAGGAATGTTGTAGAGGGGATTCTGTTTCAGGCAGGGGCTAGACTAGACGGCCAGTGACGTCCCTTACAACCCAGAAATTCCATAAAAGTCTTCAGTTTAAGTTAAAAACAAACCTCACAAGCATAAAATTTGTAGGAATCACTTTATAAAAATAAGGCTCCCCAGAGAACCTTCCATATGGTCCTCTCTGTCTGAGGTGCTGAAAGGATCAGCCCCGGCTCCTGCCTTTAAGTAGGTGGCAGTCTGGTTGGGGAGGCCATCTTGTAGCAGCTTTCCTAGTAGGTGGCTCTTTATAAACTCTAGGCTTTCTCCATTAACTGCTCTGGAATATTTTCTATTAAAGCTTAAAACCGCATTCAGTCAATAAACGGTTCTTAAGCTCCTTCTAAGCTCTAGGCACTGGGCTAAGTGAGGGAGCTACAGAGAAAGGCAAAGGATGGCCACCATTTTTGAGAAGTTCCCAGTCTAGGAGGGAGGGCAGCACACGAACAACTGCACAAAATGTGCTACATACAGGACGAATGAGAAATAATGAAGAGAGAGAAGGCCGAGAACAAGGGGGACTGGGAAAGGCGTCTTGCGGGAGGCGGGCTTTCAGCTGAGGCCTGAAGGAAGTCAGGAGGCAGAGAGCAGGAGGGAGAGTGTTCCAGCCTGGGGGAAGGCCAGGGGGAAGGCCTGGAATCTGGCTACCGAGGCCCTGAATTCGGAACGCTGCCAATACAACTTAATATACTTAATAATTTAAGACAAGTTAAATGGCACTTCCTCTCGGCCACATCCAAGGGTTGCTAAGAGTCCATCCACAATGAGACCATAGGAAAGACTGTGAAGATGGATTGATTCCTACCAGAAGTTCTTGGAGCACATCCTGCTTTCTGACAACACATATTCATTTCCACATCTACTAACTTTTTTTTAAAGTCCTTGATGGAGTATTTACTTTGACACTGGTGAGATCTAACGGGCCTGCTAGGATGGCAAATTATAAAGTTGTTAAAATTAAGAATAACTATTCTTAAAATGGCTAAGTTCATCAGATGCTTATGGTATTAATTACTAATAAAGCCTGATTAGAAATTCTATAAACAATCAAATGTCTAAATACTTAGATCAAGGAGCCAAGGGAGGCATACATTACAAAATCCTGGAATGCCTCCTTTAGTCAAGTCTATCCTCAACCAACAGGAGCTTTACACTATCCCATTCCCATTTTTCAAACCAACAAGCATTTATTAATTACTTACTATCTGCCAAACACTGCAAATCACTAACATGTCAAGAAAGCATTTTTTAAGAAGCATAATTAGAAGTGCCGTCATCAACAGCAATATCATTTGGAAAACAGCATGTATTTATTACCCATAATATAAACCAGGACATTTCCTGGCCTGGTTTGTGGAATGAATGAATAAAAGCAGTACACATACCTACCTGCCTAATAGCAAACACATGATCCTTTAAGTAATATCACAATAAATACTGTTATTACTATTCACAAACACTGCCAAACATTTTAAAATCTAGAATCTATGCCGTTTTCTACTAGGCAGTAGTTTAGTTCACATAAATGTCTTTTAAGAGACTGTTAATGTACCATCACTCATTGTTATCCAGAGAAGATAACTTTTCAGAACGGTTTTTAAAGAAAGTCCTTTTGACTGAGTGTCTCAGTGTCTGACAAGATGTTTCTATAGTATTAAAATGTACTAGCAAATCTTTAAAAAATAAGGTAAGGATGCTTTTTAAAAGGCCATGAAGTTTAAAAATTATAAACCCTACAAAAAGTCTTAGTTAACCCAAACACTGGGTCACGTAAGTAACTAAAAAATTGACATTATTGCAGTGGTAGTGGGGGACAGCAGTAGGAAGTCATAGATTTAATTATGGCTAAATTTATGAACTTCTTTTCCTTCAACAACAAATTCATATTTCTACGAGGACAAAGAAAAGCTATTTTATTGGGGGGCTATTTTATTGGAGGGAAGGGAAGGAGAAATAAAAATTGGAATCCAAAACTATAAATAAAAATGTTTATTACTTAAAAAAGAATATTTTCAAATATACCTTCTATAACTCTGACTTTGTTTATAATGTTTATTCTTTTCATTAGCAAACATTTTTGAATGTTTTATTAACAGTATAAATAAAACCAATCTGAAATGGTAATACTAAAGGGATAAGAAACTTCCTATACTTTATGATATGATATAATCAATTCATACTGTAGAAAAGCAATAGATACACACACAATTGTCATTTTGTTCCCAAGTGAACCTTGTTACTAAGAGGGCAGTTAAAATAAAGGAACTACGAGGGGCAGCTAGATGGCGCAGTGGATAGAGCACTGGCCTTGGAGTCAGGAGTACCTGAGTTCAAATCCGGCCTCAGACACTCAACACTTACTAGCTGTGTGACCCTGGGCAAGTCACTTAACCCCAATTGCCTCACTAAAAAAAATAATAAATTAAAAAAAAATAAAGGAACTATGTATAAAGTACTAACTTAAATCAACAAAGGCAGAGAAATTCAGGATTAAAACTGTCCCTCTACCCATAACACTCCCTACTGGGCCCAGTTTTTGAAACAAGTATATTTCTAAGTATCTCTCACCCTACAATATTTGTCACTTATGTATGTGTGGAGGTAGTTTTGTAAGCTAAACTGCTCAGCACTTTCCCCATTCTGTCATTCAAAACAGTTCTCCCTCATTCAAAGAATCAAAGGAAGTACTGGGTCTCTCCATGAAAAAGCAGCACTCGCCTTTCCTCTGATCTCCTGGCTTTGAATACAGGTATGTACAACACACTGACAAATTAGGAAGCAAAGAACTGGGATCACAGTGGATACCCATCAATGGGAGAAGAGCTATAAACTGTTAGAGATAAATGTAAAAGGCATTATTGTACTATAAGAAAAAATCAATGTGAAAAGCAAGGAAAGGCAGAATTGATCCAAGTGAAGTAACAAAATTGGAAAAGTCAAGTTAACAAAGATTTAGATTAAGTTCCTACTATGTGTCAGGCACTGCGCTAAGTGCTGGGGATATATAGGAAGAGTGGCTGTTTGAGGAAGTCACAGGGATAGTGAACAGGGCCATGGGGAAGCTGATTGGCATAACCTTTCAAGTAGTAATGCCAGCGATCAGACAATGGTTCCCAGAGGAAGAGGTGGAAAGGGGGGAGGGATCTCGTGCATGGTAACAACAAGGTGGAAGAGGATGGCAAATGGATAGATTAGAATGTGAAGCATGGGTGACACCAGCAAGATGAAACAGGCCAGATAGCACCTCTTACACACACACACACACACACACACACACACATACACAGAATCATCAGGGCAATGGATGCACAGATGCATACATACATACATAGGCATATTTGTTAAATAAAAGTCCCACTGCCAACATTAGTACTTAGCAACTTTATGAAGATTTTTTAAATCCTCCCCCAAAATATCATCCAGTAGCTGAGGACATACACAATCTTGTTCCCACATGTCTCATAAAATTTTCCAAGAAAACCATTCAGACTAGCACACTAAAATATCAAAACTTAAGCCTTATTTTATAGTATTTGTTCAAAGGATTTATTAAAAATGATCTGCTTTGGGGGGCAGCTAGGTGGCACAGTGGATAAAGCACTGGCCCTGGATTCAGGAGGACCTGAGTTCAAATCCAGCCTCAGACACTTGACACTTACTAGCAGCGTGGCCTTGGGCAAGTCACTTAACCCTCATTGTCCCACGCAAAAAAAAAAAGGTCTGTTTTTTAAAGAAAATTTCATATAAAAATTAGAAGCACATGAACAAGCATATAGAAGATAAATATTCTACTTTTGGTTTCCAAAAGAGAAAAGTGCTTAGCAAATAGGGCATCAGAAGGCGGCCAAGGAATGAAAAGAAGGAAAAGAAGGAGTTGCCGAAGTGGTTGGGAGGTCTTGGGAATAGTAAAGAAGCCCAGATGTAGGATTTAAGGAAGGAAAAATTTGAGAAGACTCAAGATGAAGAAGGGCCAAGCTAAAGGAGGTGAAGGATTCAGTCTGAATGACCTGAGAGAGATAGATAGGGAAGGAAACGCATGAGATGGAAACTCAGCAAAGAGCTGAATGGAAGGACAAATGAAGACAAGAGGTTGGCAAGAGAAGGGAACCCGAGGGAGGCCTGACCGCCCCCTGGCCTCTCACAGGGCCTCCAGGAAGCTCTCTGCAGACGACACTGCATAACAGCTGTCAATCCATGCGTGGGACTTGCCCTGGCCTGCAAGCTCCTCATGTCAGACAGAATCAGCAGTCCAACCCGATTAAGTAGAGGTGCTGATGGCAGCTAGGTGGTGCAGTGGATAGAGCACCGGCCCTGGATTCAGGAGGACCTGCGTTCAAATCCGGCCTCAGACACTTAACACTTACTAGCTGTGTGACCCTGGGCAAGTCACTTAACCCCAATTGCCTCACTTAAAAAAAAGAGGTGCTGAGCCATTGGGGCAAGATGTAAAGAGGGAAGGAGAATGACAATTCTGGAGCAGGTCACTCAAGGCAGTTTGCCCTTGCAATTCTGAAAGCACCACACCAGTGAGCAAGACAAGAACTGAGGACCTCACTTTGAAGTGATTTTCTTTTGAGCATGTGATGCTCAAAGTACAGACTCTTTTCTCCCCAGCAAAGAATGCAAATGGATTCTAGGAATGCTCCCCCACGTAGCAGATTCTCGGGTGTAAGGTAATGCTCCTTTAAAAAAATAGAGTAAGATCAACCAATCCATCAGCAAGTTATTTGTGGGAAGGGGCGGGGGGGGGGGGGGTCAAAAGAAAGAGAGAACCAAAGAAGAAGTGGGACCGCACTGCTCGGGATGAATGACACGATGATAACTGATAACAAGTAAAAGATTTGCTTAATGACCATCTTCTTCTTTTTTCTCTGCAAGAGACAGACCAAATGTGGCTAACCAGAAGCGGGTATGGATAAATAAGAAAGCACTTCTCCATTCAGGATGAACTCACATCACCTGGCCTCCACTGCCGGATCCCCAGGTATTAAAAGGATTGGGGAAACGCTGAGCCTCTATGTCTCCCTCCTCTCCCTTGCTACTCCCCCACCAACGTCCTGTATCTCTCTTGTTCCCAACCTCTCCCTCTCAATCCCTGTCTGTTGCTTTGCTTCTCTCTCTTTCACTGTTAGATGAACTGGATTTAAAACTGGTGCAGTGGAAACACTGGACCTGGAGGGCCCAGCAGGACAGGGCCCAGAACCCAGGGACAAGACATCTGGGAACCCCCGCTAAAATAGCAAACATGGGAAAAACGAGCTCTCTGTGGATCCGTGGCCGCCAGGAGCTCCGGACTGCCACTGTCACACGGGTGACTTCAAAGAACTGCTGACCTTCACAAGGGGAAGGAACCCTGGAGACCGCCAAGCTAACCCACAGCAGGACACAAGTCTCTTCTACTTGGCTTCTGGTCAGGGTGGGGGATTTCATTGGTGTGGGGGTCTCCCAGGACAGAAAATTCCCTTTACTGACAAGTAGAGACAAGTCAACTGTACCTCCAGGTCTTAAAGAGCCGCCTGGGACACAGAAAAGTGAAGCATTAATTACGTATTTAACTTGTGTACGTGGGTTCCCCCGTGTGCCAGATCGAGCCAACTGTTACTGGCTCATGGGCTGAGACTGCTTCTCTGCATTTTAAAATAAAGCGTCCTTGTATTTAAAAATGCAAAAAACCTTCTGAGTTTCTGGGCCTTCCAAAAGCAGGATTTGGTCCTCAGACCAGAGATTGCCCATCCCTGGTCTAGCTTTAAGAAAGTCATAGAGGAAACGTTAACAATGCATCAACTTAAAAGTGTGTCCTTGGTACTTTTTTTGATGAGCTGATTGTTCAACATTGACCTGCCTCCCCCACCCCAATAAGCTGTAGTGGCTCACTATTAACTCCAGCATAAAACACAGACTTCCTGTTTGGTGTGGAAAGGGCTTCACAACTGGGCCCTTCCCACTTTTCCAGACTCCTCTTCACAGCCTTCCGTGGTCTGGCCACACTCACTCCCTACTGGTCTTCACCCACAGTACTCCCTCTCCCAGGTTCTGTCCTTCACATCTTTCCCAGCATCAGGGTCTCTTCCAATTGTAAGCCACAAGGGAACCTTATGGATGATGGGCCTAGCAACTGGGCTGGGCTAGGGGAATGTCCAGAAAAGCTAACATTTTAAGGTTTGCAAAGCACTTTACATGTGTCATCTCATTTGAGATGATCTCCATTTGACCTCTCATTGCAGGGAGGTAGGTACTATAAGTATTATCATCTTTATCTGAGGAGCAGCAAGGTGGTGCAGTGGACAGAGCTCCCAGCCCCAGACTCTTACCAGCTATGTGACCCTGGGCAAGTCACTTCACCTTGTTTGCTTCAGTTTCCTCATGTGTAAAATGACCTGGAGAAGGAAATGGCCAAGCACTTCAGGAAATTTGCCCCCAAATCCCAAATGAGGTCACGAAGCATTGGCCACAACTGAAAACAAATAAACAACATCTCCATTTTACAGGCATGGAAACTGAGGTGCAGAGAGGTTAAGTGACTTGCTTGTGAGTATGACAGAGACAGGACAGAAACCTTGGTTTCTCATGATTACGAGTTCAAAGCTCTTTCCACCATGCCATGTGTCCTCTCAAGATAAATTCTGGTACATTCTGTATTTCTCACTAAAACACCAAAAGCCTCAATATCTGTGTTATAAATTTCTCCTGATAGCAAGGTTTTTAATAGGGTGCTATTGTACCTGACAAAATTTAGAACTTCCAATTCAGAATCACAGGCACGAAAATATTATGTCATCTATCTCATGAGATTGGAGGCATCTGCATCACAGATCAAGAAGTCAAAATGAGGAAACTCTCAAAGTAATTGGGATACTTGGAACTCCATTATCCTTAACATCCCATAATTTGGGAATTCTTGTTGAAATTGAATTCCTGTACAGTTCTTGTAGATGAGATGAAATATCATTTGTCTGAGATTGATTTCTTACCTCAAAACTTTTCTGCCAAGAATAGTTTAGCAACAAAAACTCTTTTTTAAAGAAAATTTTACACATGCAAAAATCAAAATACACCAAACCAGCAAAGACATACAAATACTTTAAATGAAAAAAATTTAAATTAAATAAGTCATTATGGAAAAAAACTATAATGGAATTGATCGAAACATATCAAGGCATGGAATTATAACAACGGACCAAATTTTTCACTTAAAAATATGCAATTGAGTTCAGCTCCCTTAGAGGGAAGAGGATCATGGAAAACAAAATTCTACTGATGTAATAAGGAAGTATAGGTAAATAAACTTCCTCCACCAACACAGATGGGCACATCTTCCACAAGTTCCAGTCTTAAGGGGTTTCCTGAAAGACCTGTCCAAAGCCACAAGGCCTGTCCACACATCAGACACGGCACTCGAACCCAAACTTCTCGGCCTGCCTCCAAGCCTAGGTTTCCTGGCTCTAATTCTATAAATAGATTCTCCTCAACTGAAATGAATGAGAATTGGTGCTGTCATTAATCTGATCAAAGGAAAACCTGTTAAAAACGTGTGTTACTAGAATAGGATCGATAGAAATAAAATTATTTCTGTCATGATTGAAATCATCAGTAAGGAGGCTCCGAATCAGGCCTGAAACACTGGATGGCTTCACGGGCTGATGTGGACAGCTGTCTTCACTCTTGGCCTGACCGAGCCAGTCCTTGGACAACAGACCCTGGGGCTCAGAGTCAGGCCCTCAGGTGAGCAGGCCCCACACTTGATTCTGCCAGCACACACCTGAAAAGATCTAGGAAGTCCCTTGCTCATGCGGAGGCATTTTTATCCAAATTATAAAATGAGCTTTTGTATTCTGGATATTTTTTCCCAACAACAAAAATCTAACTTTCAAACAAATATTACTTGTTTTCCTATTTTAAGTAAAAATGTGAGTTCTTAGCTTCCTGCTGGGATCAAGTGCCACCTTCTCAATTGAAGGTGTCTCTAACTGTCCCACCTCTCCCTTCCCCTGCTCCATCCAGTTACTGTTTCCCCAATCTTCAAATTACTTGGAACTTCTCTGTGTGGACATGGTATATCTACCAGGAGAACGGCTGCTTCTTGAGGGCTTGGCTTTCTATACCCAGAACTTTGCATTATTCCTGGCACAAAGCAGGTGTTTCACTAATGTGGAACTGAATTACTAGTTAAGTAGATTATTTAAGTACTGTATTATACAACTAAATCTTTAACCTTCTTCTTCCAATATAAACAAAAGCTAGAAAAGGATGAACTTTGCTGCTTTAAAAAAATTCCCAAGTTAATGTCTCTATTTAGAATTAATTAGGCAGGTAGGTGGTAAAATGGTTAGTGTGAGGGACATCAAGTCAGGAGGACCTGAGTTCAAATCCTACCTCAGATACTAACCAGCTGTGTAATCCTGGGCAAGTCACTTAAACTCTCAACCTCAGTTTGAGGATTAAATGAGATAACATATACAAAGAGTTAAAATGCTATATAAATGTTAGTTATTATTAGTTCAGGAAGAGAAAAACTATTTTTGTACCTACAGATCCAGAAAGATCCTTGTAGTCACTCGTGGATCAAACCTGAGCCTGCTACTTAGCGTGTTCTCATATGTAATTTCATTATCCTGCACTCTAGGGTCATCCAGGGGTGTGCTGAGATATTTCCTCATTAATTAGTAAATTTCAACAAATCTTTCAATTAATCAACAAAGCTCAGATCCCCCATCCAAGTTCATTGCCTAGTATTTATTTAATAAACAGAAGAACCTCATTTCCTATCAGCTGCTTGAAGCTCTCTATTAAATCCCTCAACTTCCTAGGGTTAAATAAAGAAGTTATTAACTATACAATTTATGAACAATGAAGGCAATGATAAAACAAAGACATAGTTCTTTACAATATTTCAGCTGTGAAAAGATCATAGTCAGAATTTCCTGAAATCCTAACAGTAACTGCCGATGACTTTATGATACTTCAGCCAACACCATCCCATCTCAATCAAATTCATTCAGGAGAAACAAATTCTCTGTCCAAGAATCCTTTTATTCCCCTTCCCAAGACATTGGCTAAAATCGTTTCCAAAAGATAGTTCTCTCCATCTTTTTTTCCCTTTGCCTTCTCTCTTTTATCTCCAGCCACGTCAGGAAAACAATTTTCTTCAGCCTTTTTTCAAGCCTTCACTCTTAAAAAGTCTTGTTCATAAGACTTAAGACAGTTTGAACAAGAGAGAAGTTTCTCCCTACCTCCTTTCTGTCTTCCCCATGGTTAATGTCATAGATGCCCACACTACCCCTGTTGCCTCTAGTTTCTCTGCTTTTAAAGAGATCATGATACTGTTCTTAACCTCTAGAGGAAAGGCTTTTACAACAAGGGTTATACACAAATGGCTACGTTTCTAATGAATTTTAAGTCTATAAGTAACTTCCAGATCTTCAATAATATTATCTTTAAAATTTGGACTAACAAGTATTTCTTGCTTACCCTTATGCCTAATAATATAGTTGGTATCCTGGGGCTAACTTCATTATTGCCAACTCTTCCTTGGTGGTTAAAGTCTGATGTTAGCAGGGAGGCTCTTCCCCAGTGACAGAGGACATCAGCAGGCTATGAACGACTAGAAAACTGCTTTAAAATGTCACATGAGGAGATTGTCCCAATACACATAACTCCAATTCCTGATCTATGGTGATAAATCTAAATGCTAACATTTCTTAAACCAAATTTTAATGTAAGGTTTTAATTTTTTTAGTTTACTTCATAAGACATTTTTTTAAAGGATGCATGTTTATCTCTTCCCTCAAGTAAAAAAGTCACTGATTTGCATGCACATGAGTGCTATCTCATAGCCCAGGCACTAACAGGGCCCCAACAAGGTCCAGATGTTCCTTGCTCCCATTCCTGCCCACCTTTCCTGGTGATGTCCTGGATGCTGCTTCCCTGGCACAATCCTGCTCATGCCCAGCATATACTGCTCCTAAAACAATGTCCTTTTCCAATATCCACAGTCTTCCAGTGATCCTGCAGAACTGGGAGTCATGGAATATCACAGGCTCCAAAGAAGCTTCAGGCCACCCCCAGGGCAGTGGAGAAGCCCATGGGGAAGGGGTGAGCAGAGAGAGGGTGAGGGAGACAGAAGGGGAAGGGGAAAATGGTATCTCTGTGAAAATGCTAAGGGATTTTCTGAAGCCCCTATAAAATAGACAGGTCCTTGGTTATACACTGATTCCCAAGCTCAGCCCATTTGGGGCAAGGACACCTTCTTAAGGCAACGTATCTTGAACAGTAAGACATGCTTAAAATTTTTCTGTAAAGTTTTTTTTCAAATTAAATGACCTCATATTGACTCATCTTTATAATATGCATGAAAATAATTGTTAGGGTAAAGACTTGTATCCCAAGCTCCACCTGGGAGTAAGTTTTATGACCACACTATAAACTCCCACAACCCGAGAGTTTCCATAGAAATGCTGACACAACCGTCACTAAAGCAGAGCTGGCTACTGCCTCTGTAATCAATCTGTCAGTTTCCATAATGCCCATGACAAAATCATTCATATGAATGATGTACACTTCACATACCACACTCCGCAGCAACTGAACAAGTTATGTCATCCCCATTCTGAGGAGCAAATCAGTAATCAATATTTGTAAAAGCAACAGCTAATCCTTTGGAAAATCACTGCTTCAGTGATTGAAGAGTTTGCTCAATCCACACAGTTAATCCCTCTTCATCTGGCTGAGCCCTCTATTTATTCCAGACCCTTACAACACCAGCTAAGGCAGATTAATACATTTCCCCATGCTAAACACAACTTGACAACTGACACGGGCACCGCTGTCGAGCTAATCTGCACAAACATCGGGCTTTTTTTAACATAAGCCTGAAATCAACATTTGGAAGCCCAAGTTTACAAATCTTCTCACCGCTGCCACTTAGAGCCTCAATCACAGCAAGGCCACTGGACTCCTTTCCTAAGGTGAAGCCATCTCTGTCTACTGCCAACTCTGACAAGCCCCCTCCCCCGTCTCGCTGCTAATGCAGTTAAATAAATAAATATGTGTAGACACACAGCCATATACAGTGTGTGTGTGTGTGTGTGAGTGTGTGTGAGTGTGTGTGTGTGTGTGAGTGTGTGTGTGTGAGTGTGTGTGAGAGTGTGTGTGAGTGTGTGTGTGTGTGTGTGTGAGTGTGTGTGTGTGAGTGTGTGTGTGTGAGAGTGATCTATTTTGTTCTGGTCTTCAGTCATTTCAGTCATGTCCAGCTCTTCATGACCCCATTTGGGGTTTTCTTTCCAAAGAGAATGGAGTAGTTGGTCATTTCCTTCTCCAGCTCATTTTACAGATGAGGAAATTAAGGCAAACAGGGTGAAGTGACTTGCCCAGAGTCACAGAGCTAGTAAGTGACTAAGGCTGAATTTGAACTCAGGTCTTCCTGACTCTAGGCCCAGCAGACACTCTATCCACTGTGCCACCTCACTGCCCCATATGAAATAATGTAATCACTCAACTCACCATAAAATGATCAGCACTGAGGCTGACACAACTCACCAGCAAAATGGGAAAACAAAGATGCCCTCAACAGTAATAGGGACTCTTTTCTCAGAATCAGAGAGAGACACATCAATTAGGGAATCTCTGACCCCACTGAGGGACACTAACAGAATGAAATGTTATTGGAATGTAAGAAATGAGGAAAGCATGTGGACACATGTTTTACATGATAGTACATGTATAGCCTGGATCAGCTGCTTGCTGTCTTGGGGAGGGGAGGAAGGGAGAAAGAGAATTTGGAACTCAAAGTTTTAGAGGGTGAATGTTGAAAATTGACTTTGCATGTAATTAGGGAAAAATATATATATATATAGGTGAGGCAAGGGGGGTTAAGTGACTTGCCCAGGGTCACACAGCTAGTAAATGTCAAGTGTCTGGAGGCTGGCTTTGAACTCAGGTCCTCCTGAATCCAGGGCCAATGCTTTATCCACTGCACCACCTAGCTGCCCCGAAAATATTATTTTTTTTAAAAAAAGAAATGAAGAATGTGAGGAACTCAGAAAAAGATGACAAAACCATGTAAAAAGGAGATCCCCAGGGGCAGCTAGGTGGTGCAAATATTCTCTTCAAAAATACTGGAAAAAGGAAGGGCAATAATGACAAATTTCTCTTGTAATAAGGACATAATAATAATAACATTTATATGATGCTTTACGGATTACAAAGCACTTCATAAATATTATCTCAATTAATCTTCATAATAATCCTCAAAGGTAGATGCTATAATCGCCACTTTATGGATGAGGAAACTGAGGCTAAAAGGAGCTAGGTGACTTCCCTGAAGTCACATAGTAAGTGTCTAAGGCAGGATTTGACCTCATTGTCTTCCTTACTCCAAGTTCAGCACTTGTGCTGGGTAATATGTGTGATATTTTTGTGAAATACCATATGAAATATAAATTTTTAAAAATGAAATATCATCTAAGGGAAAAACACATTTAAAAAATTAATATAAAAGGAGTCAGACTGAAAATTATTTAGCCACAGTGAAGCCTTCTTTGTAAAATCTTGCCTAAATGAAAAAATACGGTTTGATTCCTATAATGACAAATCTCAAACAGAAACATAAAGGCCCACAGACTGCTAATGAATAAATCCCACAAAAACATGATCGCTGCATAATATATTATTTCTTTTCTTTATATTTATATTATTGATATTCGTTATGGGCCAGGAGTGGGCATTGTTGCCCAACGTGGCCTGGCACAGATCTCAGGCTGCTTCCAAACATGCCTCTCTCCCCCCAGCCTCTTCCAAAAAGAACTCGTTTAGTACCCAAACGGGGCTGACATGAGAGTCCATTGAGTGAGTGTGACCTAAGAATGTTCCGAAGGAAATCCAAGCCTCACTGCTCTCAGGAACCTTCTGGAGTGATGGATGGTGCAGATGTCAGTCTACTCTATTGTCTCGACTCCCTTCTGCGGGTTTCCTCAGAGGAAACAAAACATTGTTTCTGTAAGATAAGCAGCAAGGCTGGTAAGAAGCCCCGTTTACCTCAGACTTATCTGGAGGCCAGGATTTGCATTTGGGGTCAGGCCTGGACTGGGGAGCTTACATTTATTTCTACTGGGGAGCTTACATTTATTTCTACAGCCACTGTCCTGAGTACAGCCACAATTGCAAATCTGCTTCTTACATGACATAAGCTTTGGCTCTCCCTGAAGTCAACATTCAAAGGAAAGAAAAGTTGGAAGACAGAAGATAACCAGAGGTCCCATAAGACACTTATAATAATCATTTGGGAAAGCTTCCGCTGACATGGTATTTAACACGTATGTTACGAAATTCCAATTCTTTATTATTCTCAAAATATTCATCATCATTGCGTTGTGCTGGTTATATTTGAGCTACTTATGTTATCATTAATGGATTTCCAATATGATTTTTTATGATGATGTTCTCATATAAAACACCTTCATATGCAGGATCTTATTTGCTCTTCTTACAGCAAATGTCTTGGAAGGACAGTTAAAGGATAGAGCTACTTAGGAGTGAGGGAAGCCCGCACATCTCCTAGTCTGTGTATTAGCTGTGTGAAGCTAGGAAAGTCACTGGCCCTCTCTCAGGAGCAGTTTCTTCCTCTGTAAAAAGGGGGAAATAAGGCACTGATACTTCCCTGAGCTGATGTGAGGCTCAGATGAGATCATGTCGATAAAGTGCTTTGCTAGCCCTGAAGTGCCTACAAACACCAGCTGCCATTGGTAGATTCCAAATCCACCATTCTCTGCCCTATGCTACATTGTCACTAAAGCCAACACAAACACAGAGATCAGCACTAAACGAGGCCTCCTGACCTGGAGAGCTGAAAGGATGGGGCCAATCGATCATTTCATCAGGAGGGTGGGTGCTCCTGGCATCGACACATCCCAATGACGACATGACTCAGTCAATGGTCTTCAAAAGTTCATTTGGACAGAAGCAAAGATCATTCAAAATGTGAATTCCATAGTTATCGACAAAAACAGTTAATAACACTTGGGTCTGGTAGATGGGAATGAGGGCCAGCTCTGGAGTAACAGAGCCTGATTTTTATGACATTCCACCTCTCCTCACCTCAGTTTCCCCTTTCATAAAATGAGTAGGTCCCTAGGGATGGCCCCTGCTGTAAAGACCTGTAGCCACCAGGCACAACAGGTTCAGTACCCAGAATTCTGACAGAGATGGTGCGGGGCGTGGGGAGTGGCAGTCTAGCAGAAACCTACGGAAATAAGAGATTTGTCCGTGACGTATGATAGAAGATAACACAGAATGCTACTGGCAGGGCTCCAGATCGCTTAGCAGTGTACAATGTACACAGAAACATTAACCTTTAATAAAGTGACTTTAGTCACCTGGCGATAGAAAGGGAAAACATTCTCATATGAGGATGCTGTGCCCTGATTCATGTGAACAGCAGTTTCTGAGGATTTTTGTAGCAATCACAAAGTCTATCTTAAGCACTGAGCTAACTGATGAAATGAAGTAATCCCTCCTCACAACGAGCCTACATTTCAATGGCAGAGAGAACAAATTCGTAAAAAAAAAACCCACCATACAATATAAAGTTAATAGACTCACAAATACACAAGGTGGGTGAATCCAAGGTAGTTTGGGAGGAGGGCACTAACAAGGGGAAGGATTCATGCAGAAAATCTCTTCCAGTCAAGTCAAAGTCAGCAACATGAAGCAAGCACCTACTGCGAGCCAGGTGCTGGGTGCAAGCACTAGAGATACAGAGGAAGGCAAGGGCAGTCCCTGCCCTCAAGGAGCTCACAGTCTAATGAGGGAGACAACACGCAAACAAGATGCACAGACAAGATGGCCACGGGATGAACCAGGGAGAACCATGGAAGGAAGGTATCAGCATTGATCGGACCTTAAGGTCCAGGGAAGAAGGGAGCTCACTCCAGGACTAGAAGACAGCCAGTGTAAAGGAGGAGAGATGGAAGATGCAGCCTTGTGTGTGAAGAACAGAGAGGAGGCCACAGGGAAGAGGAGGAGGAAGAGTTATGTCCAATGAAACTGGAAAGAGAGATTCTAGCCAGAATGGGCAGGGTTTTACCAGCCCAACAGAGGTCTTAGAGGCAAGAGGAAGCCACAGTAGAGGGCACAATGTAGGTGATGAGATGGCAAAGGCGCCTGAGAAGGAGCAGTCAGACACACAGACAGGAAGAGAACGGTGAAAAGAGAAGCATCGCGGAAAGCCAGCAAGGAGAAGGGGGAAACTGACAGTGTCCAGGGTAGCCGCGAGGTGGGGGATTCAGTCTGAACAAAGATCCGTGGATCTGGGCATGTTGGACTGGGGATGACTTTAGAAAAAACAGAGAAAACTTGTCCAAGCAGATGTAGGGAAGAGACCAAAAGCAGAACAATGAGCGCGGTGGCATCAGCCAAAGGACTCGGACAGGCTGGAGAATTCTGGTCAGTGTGAAACAGGCTTCCCAGCCTTCTGACACAGAGGGGACGGACGCCCAGTGCAGAGACTCTCTTTCGGACCTGGCTCATACAGGAATTTATCTTGCTTGACCATACATATTTGGTAGAAAGGCTTTGTTTTTCTTCTTTTCAATGGGGAAGGGAAAGGGAGAGAAAATAGATGTTAAAGGGAAAAAATTAAATTAAATTTTAAAGTAAAAATATAGGTTAAAACATAAGAAAGGAGGCAGCTAGGTGGTGTAATGGATAGAGCACTGGCCCTGGATTCAGGAGGACCTGAGTTCAAATCCTACCTCAGACATTTGACCCTTACTAGCTGTGTGACCCTGGGCAAGTCACTTAACCCTCATTGTCCTGCCTCCCCCCCCCCAAAAAAAAACAACCCCACCATAATAAAGAGATCACTGGTAACTCTGGAGAGAGCAGTATCAGCTATGGGATGAGATCAGAAACCAGAATGCAAAGTGTTAAGGAATCAGTGGAGATGTGGAGGCAGTCTGTGTAGACGGCTTTTTTTTTTTTAAACCCAAGGAATCTGGCTAAAGAAAGGGAAGAGAGACACGGGATGATAGCTTATGGGTATGAAAGATTACGGTCCAGTGAAGTGGGGGGGTTGGTTATTTTTTAGGGATAGGTATGTTAAGAGCAAAAGGATCAGTGGCCAGGGAGAAGTTAAAGACTGGAGGTGGGGGATGAACAAAGATGGCATCACTCCATTTTTTTGGTTTTGTTTTGTTTTTTTGCTGTGGGGGGGCAGGGCTCGAGGATTTCAGGGCAATGAGGATTAAGTGATTTGGCCAGGGTCACACAGCTAGTAAGTGTTAAGTGTCTGAGGTCAAATTTGAACTCAAGTCCTCCTGAATCCAGGGCTGGTGCTTTATCCACTGTGCCACCTAGCTGCCCTCTGCCATCACTACATGTAAAGAGGATGAACAAAGCGAGGCCCAGAACCTGGGAGAGAGGAGGCCAGGGACTCTAGGAGATGAGAGCAAGAGAATCTGAGCTACTTTGTAGAGTTTGCTAAGACAGGAGGCTTAACTAAGAGAAAGAACTCGCATGGGCAGCACATTTGCAATGGTGATTTAATCCTCACTCTTCTCATCTGTAAAACATGGGTGATTATCCTTTCTGGACACCGGAGGTTTAAAGATGTAGGAAGGTAAATTTTGCCCATAAAAGCAAACATGTAACTAACAACCAAGTAAATGGAAGCCACGTGAATATCAGGAGTGATTTGGGGCCCACAGAACATCCTGGACACACCATTTGTCCTGTTCAAACTATGTGGCAAACACTCAGGCAGACAATCAGAGCCAGCACAGAGCGGAGCCCAAGCCCTGGGTGCCAGCTTTGTAGCAGCTAAGCATTTTAATGATGTGTGATTTTAATTGGGACACACTTCAAATATCACTTCAGAGTTCTTCTGTGCATGTCTTCAGCTCTGAGTGGAATATATGAAGTACATGTATTTTAGATTCTTAATAATGAGAAACTGGAAAAATGGATTTATGATCATCTTGTGCCCTGGAAGTCAGAAACCTCCAGTCTCCTCATCTGCTTTGTCTTTGTTGATATTTCTTCAGATAAGCCCCTTCCTTCTGCTGTGACTCAAGTTTGTGTCTATAAAAAGAGAGAGACCACTGCCCCCCACTCTGGGCCACAGGAGAAAGTGGGGAATGAAGCAATGTGGAGAGAAGTTGACCAAGAGAATGTGGAAGCAGCACATCCATGCTCCCCTAGGGCAAGGGCAGGAGGGCTCATCATTCAGGCCGAGGCTGGAAGAGGTCACCCTTAGGGTCCCTTTCCATCATACAGATGCTAAATCATTCTAAGCAGGTGGTGACCTGGGAGTGGCTGTGCTTGGAGGCCAGGACTTAGACACCACCACCTGTTCACAGGGTGGTACTTGTGTGTGTGTGTGTGTGTGCACATGTGTGTGAGCACCTGTGTCTTGTGCAATGAGAGCAGGACCATGGAATGAGAGGCTGTTGACATATTATGGACCAACACCCTCCTCACAAATAATTGTCACAAATAACTGTTTAATCTCACACTTCTGCCCTTGAAAAGTATCTTATTCCAACCACCCTTCACATCCCATGCAGCCATACACTAGGACCCCAGGCCTCTCCACGCCTTGTCTTACACCCGGTCACCACTCACAACCTGCCTCAATTCTCCATCTCCTACTCTTGGATCAAGAATCAAATCCCTACTTCTAAAAAAAAAAAAAAAATCCATTACAATCAGGGGTTCTTAATTTAGGAGCAGCTAGGTGGCGCAGTGGATAGAGCACCGGCCCTGGATTCAGGAGGACCTGAGTTCAAATCCGGCCTCAGACACTTAACACTTACTAGCTGTGTGACCCTGGGCAAGTCACTTAACCCCAACTGCCTCACTAAAAAAAAAAAAAATCCATTACAAATCCCTACTTCTACTGCTAGTGAAAAGGGTGCCACAATCCATTTGTGGCTCTAAGGCTCCTTTTACCATGCCTGGGACTCTCCAGACCAGAACCACCTTTCTTGGCTGCCACACTTCCACTATTACAATGGAAGTCAATGTTGGAAGGACTGTGGAAAGATAGGCACACCAGTGCATTATTCATGGAACTATGGATTAGGACAAACATTCTGGAAATCAATTTGAGGTGGTCACAAATAAAATGGCTACCATGTCCAGAACCTGTGGCCCAGAGATTCTGCTGTCAGGCATATACTCCAAGGAGGTCACTGGTGAAAAGGAAGACAAAAATATTTGTAGCCACACCTTTTGTGGCAGCAAAAACCAGAAAACAAAGTAGATGCCCATCAACTAAAGAAGAGCCAAACAAACCATGTTATGTTAATGGAGCAGAATATTACTGTGATTCACAAAACAAGGAATACAATAACTACAGAGAATCACGGAAAGACTTCTGTGAACTGTGGTCAACTGAAGTGAGCAGAACCAAGAAAAAATATACAAAATGATAACAACAATGTAAATGGAAAGAAGAGATGAGAGAAGCCCCTCTCCCCCTGAGCCTTTGCAGAAGTGGCAGGAAGGGGGAGGCAAGATTCTTTTTGATGAACTGACTGGTTTCACTGAATTTTTTTTCTCTTCTTTAAAAAAAAAATTGTTCTAAGAAACAGCTCTCTGTGGGGGGGAGGATTCAGAGAGAAATGTGGGCTATGTATAAACAAAAGCTCTCAATACAAAACTATTTTTAAAAAAGATGCAAACTTGATGAAGACAATACTGAGAGCCGCTCACATTCATATCGTGCTCTATGGTTTACATCCAGTTTTCCTTCCTATAACCCTGTGACAGGGATACAAAGTCAGAGTAAAATCTCAGAACCAATAAGTCTAGCACCCAAGTATCCGTCACTTCCTACTAAATCAAAAACAGTCAATGCAGCAAATAGTTCATGTCCACAAGGGATTTAAAATCTTGGAGCTGCAATACAAAAGAATCGAAGTAGTACTAACACCAAGTAGAGATTTAAAAGTACCATTCATGGGCCTTCCCTTGGAGAGGTCAACAGTGTTATCTTGCACATGTTGCTTTGCTATAACGTACCACTCATGCTTATGTAAAAGGGATATTGCCAAGGTCAGGGGATCAAAGTTTGTCCCAGAATTTTCTTCAGCTTTATTTGCAAAAGTTCCAATCCTGCTTTCTGTATATGTATCCACTCTATGTTACTGGCAAGAAAATTAAATCCAACTGCCCTTCTAGCATTCATGAAGGTCCTTAAATTGCAACTAAATTTACATGCACACGAAGGAGATTAAAGCGCCTTAATTTCAAGTTTTCACCTGGTTAGCAAGGCCATGGGGGATGGAAAGAGAATTAAAGTACATTCCAAGAGGTTCAGATCATACCGGTGGCTAAGGTCGCTCCTCTCGGCTACCCTAGATTAAGTACCCAAAGATAAGAATATTACGACAATCACGAGCAATTTACTGGGGGGAGGATGGCAGATTTTTGTTTGCAAGGTCATATTCAGACAAAGGAAGGGCCTGAAATAACTCCTGTGTCCTAAACCATCCCTATATCTTTAGAAGGGAAATGTGCGGAGCAGCTAGATGGCGCAGTGGATAAAGAACCAGCCCTGGATTCAGGAGGACCTGAGTTCAAATCCAGCCTCAGACACTTGACACTTACTAGCCCCAATTACTTAACTTACTTAACTACTTACTTAACCCCAATTGCCACACACACACACACACACACACACACACACACACACACACACACACACACACAAATTTTTTAAAAAGAAGTGAAATGTGCTTAAAAGAAACACAAATGGATGTTGTAAAAGAGAACAAGCTCTAAAATGAGAGGGGCAGGAGGGAGGAAAGAAGGATCTCATCCCCTTTGTCTAAGAGTGGTTGAGGAAGAAGGATGAACTGAAGGGACTTCAGAATCAAAGGCTGTGATCACCCCACAAGTTCATGGAACAGCCCTCCCCCTGGTAGCACCTCCTGCCTCTCCCATGGGCACAGGAGCAGGTCTCTGTGCTCAGAAGAACCAAACCCACATGACCTTCCACTCAAATTCTGTCAGGGTCTGATAAGTAAATATCCTCCCACTCTTCTCCACTCTAACCCTTGAGGCCCCACCAATAGACTTCTATTTACACAACCAACTACTAAAATACTGACACCAATCAGTAACCAAAATGAAGTCAGATCACAGATACTGACCTATTAAAACAAATACATAAACAATAACCACATCACAATTCACCCATAAACCAGGGTCAGATTTCCACCAAAGTACTCAGTGCCTGGGGGAAAGAATGGGCCACACACAGGAACCTTAAGAAGGAAGTACTTGGGTGAGGAAAGCCCATGTGTTCAGAGTATCTCGGAACTCTGGAGCGGTGAGCTTTCTTCCTTCTGTCTCAGGAACTCTCCATAACCTTTCTGAAGGCTTCCATGTTAAACAGATGCTTCCATTTGCTCAGCTGAGCTGATCCACATTGTGCTTGACTGATCAGCAAAGTGACTTCTCTGATCTTCCGCTTCTACATTATTCCTCTGTTCAGCTAGATGTGCTCCTCAATGGCAACTGTACAATCCATCGCTTCTAGTTTCTAACTTGGAAGATGCAGATCCTTTTACTTCTCTCTCTTCTTATCTTTCCAGGTTCTGACTATGCTCCCTACCTTAGCTACAATTAGTAATTAAAGTCTCATTTTCTGTCCGTAAGAGAAATTATATGTCTAAAAATCATGTAACAGCTCTGACTGTTCATATCTCTTTAGCATACTAAAGCTTGTGACATTCAAAACTCAGCACCGACTGTTTATGATAATCCTTATACTACCTACCTTCAAGGGGCACTGTGATATAAATGGTCTGTAAATTACAAAGCGCCATACACATTTGAGTTATTATTATCACGCAAGAGAACATGAATATGAGCCGAATGTTCTCTATGCTCTGAATTACATAGAGAAAGTATAGAACTTTGGGGCAGGTAGGTGGCACAGTGGATAGAGCACCGGCCCTGGATTCAGGAGGACCTGAGTTCAAATCTGGCCTTGGACACTTAACAATTACTAAGTGACCCTAGGCAAATCACTTAACCCCAATTGCCTCACCAAAAAAAAAAAAAAAAAGAAAAAAGAAAGTATAGAACTTTTCCTGAAGGTTCTAAAACCTGAATAACTACTTCAAAGTCTGGCAGTCTAAATGACTTCCAATCATAAGCAGTTATTAAGTACCCCCTATATGGAGGCGCTAAGTTAGGTGTTAGGATATAAACACTGATAGAAAAATAACATTCTCAATGATTCCCAAAATTTCAAAAGAAAAATCATAAATGTTTGGGAATATTACTAAATTAGAAGTAAAGAATAATTATTAAAAACATAATTTTGTATAGTATATTATGCATTATGTTATATGATATATAAAAATATAATTTTGCAGGAATGCATACAAGGCAGGGAGTTGAAGGGGTACTCTTCAAACTGTAGAGACTACAATTCAATTATTATCCTGACTACATCAGAAACCTCAACTACAGTTCTATTTTGACAGGGGACATCCCTATGGCATGGAGGTAACCCTTTCTTCTTAAAGCACAGAAAAAAAAATTGTCAAGTCCCAAGAAGTTTAAAAGGTATCAAGAGCAAGCCTTCTGATAGACTGTGGAGAGGTAGGACACTTACTGAAATACCCAGAAGAGCCAGTCTTAAGTTGGTTATGGGGCCATGAATTAAACCACGGATGTTGTGAAGTAGTGAAGGTCAGAAAAGAAAAGGGCACGTGGCACAGTCCCGTTAGACACTCATTCCTCTCAAGAAGTCCCCCCGGAATCCAGTCTTGGGAACGTGACACTGTGGTGATGATCTTGTGAAGACTGTGAGGGTATTTCATGTAGCTCTCCAAGATCCATTAAATGATGGGAAGGGAAAAAGAAAAAAAGAAAACTATCACACCATTTGTTTCTAATGAATGGACACACCAACCTGTCCTCATTTTCCAGGCTCAAACAAGTCTCTGAAGATACTACACTGGTACCATGAGGACCTCTTCCCAAACGCCCGGGACTCCCAACGACTTCTTACCTCCTCCTAACACTCTGCCCTCTATTTCTGGCCTGATAACAGACACTACGCCAGGGTAGTCTTCTGCTTATCCACAGGGTAGCAGTGTCCTTCAAAACAAGTCCACCCTGGTGAGAATGTGCCTGGAGAAAGCAGCTGCTCTGCTCTGGACGTGTGCTTAATGATGAGGGCACCTCGATGTCATGAAAGCAGAGGACGGACTAAGGGGACCACAACAGCGTCACTGTATGGAGGAGGAACAGACGGATGCCAACACAGAACGGGGAGCGAGGTTAGCACTTCTTTATAAAAGAACAATTCACAAATGACATGCTGCGTTTCCTGTGACACAGAATTATTTGTAAAACAGGATGAAGCACTCCAGCATCGCCCCCACGAGCAGTCTCTGGGGGCAGGCCGAGAGTCCCAGGAGCTCAGCTTCATGGGAGCTTTTACCTGAGGTCAAAGGTATCCCAGGCCCTTCTCACAGCACTGGCCGAGTCAGACGTCACCATACAGAGTGGGCAGCAAGGAGTCATCTAACTGTCAGCCAGTCATTGGGGGTGGTTGTAGACCACAGTGGGAGGGACAGGGGCACTTTTATTTCTGCCCTTGGCACTGAAAGTCTACTGGAGACAAAGCAAAACTTAATCTTGAAGGGGCCTGGTGATGAGGTCCTAGCTCCTTGACTTGCCCTCAATTGCCAAGAATTTATTCAGCACCTACTATGTGCTAGGCATACCAGTACAAAGGATGCAACAATCCCTACTCCCAAGGGGCTGTCCATGCTTGGGCACTAGAGAAGGCAGAGGTAAAATCTAAGATGAAGGAAGGCATTTATTCAAGGTACAAGATGACACATATGAGAAGATTAGAAAATATAAACAAGCATCTGATCACATGGTCTGGCTCCAGTATTTCGCACACAGTAGGTCTTATGTTGTTGAATGGCTGAGCCAATGAACTGAAACCCTGAGGACAACTGCAAAGAAAGGTGAAATCCTCCACCCTCCCAGAGGATCCCACCTGACTCCTAGCATGGGGTTCCTAACCTTATGCACTTCATATCTAATGAGGATTGCAGGGTCCCTTAACTTCTCCATATCCCAGACAACAATCAAAGACCATCAACTGAACAACAGCTGCTGATCTGAATTGGTAGAAGGAGCTTCCTCAGCAGGAGTTCCCAGCATTAATTAAGTCATTGGTGTACATACATACACATACGCACATATATACACAGTATACGCAGCACATACAAAGGGGAAAGCACCCCCTTCCCAGGACTTAGCCCATTGCCTTCCATACAGCAGGGGCTTAATCCATGTTTAACTGAATTGAGATCCAAGGCAGCCACAAAACTCCAGGTTCGAATATTCACAGTGACTAACTAAAAGGAGAGTTGCACATCTGGTCCCTTTTACAATTTCCTTTGGGAGGCCTCTCTGTTGGTGGCGTACCTACAAGACATTTACCGACTGGCCTGTTCTAAAATATTGTGACACAGCTGAACAACAACACAGACGCACTGAACACTCATTTTTCAGGCCAGCAGTTTTGACTGAGGTGGCCATGTTTATTCTATACACAGTCACACCCTCTTTGTCTGCAATTGGGCCTCCAACAACTCACGGAACCACAACACAGCTGGCAGTGCCTAAGCAAGCCAGCCAGTGGGTCTTCTGGAGGACACAAAGAGCCATTCTGAAGCCCATGCAAGCTACAGGAGAGGCCTTCAGGATCTCGAGACGGAACTCTGTGTCTGGGCCTCCTCCTCACCTTCCCTGGAGGAGGATGTCAAGTGGTCCCCACATGGCCACAGAGGGGACGTGGTCACCAAGTGTGGGAGGGGAAAGGGGAGGCAGACACTGACCGACTCTCTTCCCGTCTGATACCTCTTCACAGGGAGCCTTTGTTCCAAGGGTCTCTGTGAAGGGCCCTCGTTCGCATGTGGAAGGGGTGGTGGCCCGTGCTCATCCGGAGGTGAATCTTCTTTGAAAAGCACAAATCGCATCCTTCATCTAGTCGGCGACTTGCTGCCTAACTGAAGCCTGAGACGAATTCCTCTGCGAGGATAAGAATAATTTGTAACAACTCCAGTCACTCCCTCCCTTATTTTCCTGGGCCCAGGTTTTTATTTGTCCGAAGTGAAGGAGCCACAGAACACATGAATGGCAGCCGGGCTGGGAATGGCCCCCGGTGCTCCTGGCTCTGTGTCCTTCACTCAGTTCACTCACCACTAACTCCAAACCATATCAGAAGATGAGAATGACCAATTCCACTCTGTCATTTTACAGGCAAGTAACCTTCAATTAGGAGAGACGCCCTGACTTAGAGGCTCATAAGGTCACAGACGGAGGGCTGGAAGGCCCCATAAGAGATCGCCGCCTCCAGAGCCTTTGTTTTACAGAGGAGGAAGCTGAGAGAAAAAAATGGGAGCTCCTGGATGGAGTTTACTGAGGAGGGAGCAGAATGTTTGGGCTTGTGCTTAAAGAACATCGCTTGGGCATCTGAGCAGAAGATGGATTGCGGAGAGACTTGAATCAGGGATACTCATTAAGAGGCTACCGCAATAATCCAGAGCTCCCACTACAGCAAGCATTCATTAACCACATACTTTGGGAACCTGGGTCCCAGAAGGATGGCAGGGAGCTCACCAGAAATAAGACTAGACTGCAGAGGGATGGCAGTTAGTGTCAGTCCGGACACCTCATTTGAGATGCCACCTCCTACAGGAAGCCCTTCCTGACTGCAGCAGCTGCAAGTAGCCTACCAAACAAACCTGCCTTCTGTCATTCTGTAATGTTCTCTATGGGCTTATACACCCCCAGGGGATCTCCCGCCATAAAGTAAGCTCTCTGGAAGCACGGATGGCTCCATTTCTGGGACCTAGCAGAGTTTAGTGAATTCAGCAGGTGCTCAATAAAGGCAAACAAGACAAGAGAGAACAAGGAAGTGGTCAGTGGAACAAGGCCCAAGGGCACACACCACATAGACATACACACTCTAATATACATATACATGCAGATATACATGCACTCACACATATAAACACACACATGAGGAGGAGGGCAAAGGACCAATGACCTGAGCACAGAATAGAGCAGTGGCTTCATTTTTTTTTTTTTTTTTTTAGTGAGGCAATAGGGGTTAAGTGACTTGCCCAGGGTCACACAGCTAGTAAGTGTCAAGTGTCTAAGGCCGGATTTGAACTCAGGTACTCCTGAATCCAGGGCCCGTGCTCTATCCACTGCGCCATCTAGCTGCCCCCAGTGGCCTCATTTTCAAAGATGGACGTGCAGAAAATAAGAAGAGCCTGGGGGCTCCAGAGGGTAGAGAATGGGGTGGGGGGAGTCTGTAACCATGAGCCCTCACCTCCTCCTTTACAACAGCTTTTGTGGGAACTGTGATGGCCCAGGACGGCCTCATCCAAAGGAAACCCACCCACCACAAGGGCTGCTTGAATGTAGAGGGCATCGGCAATGACATAAGTAAACCAGTGAACTCATTAGAGGGTAGCTATGATATAGATGTTCTATATCGCTATACATAATATACGAAAGAGACATGGAAATATAATCTATAAATGTGTGTGTGCGGAAAAAATGCAGAGACTTATTTCTTCTGCTTTGCCCGAATCATGAAATGTCATATGAATGTCAAGTCTGTTATTTCTATCACCCTCCTTTTAAATTACATCGACAACAAAAATGTGAACTCACAGCCGTCGTAACAGGTGGCCGGGCTCACCTGTCCATCTACAGACTGGCCGCTTTCCAGCGTGGGCCAGGCTATCTCCTGTGGAACACTGCAACACCTTCCTGCCTAATTCCCTGACCTAAGTGAAGCCTCAGCTTTCCTGACATTAGACAATTCAAACAGCAAAATCCATTCGCTTTACTACTATCACCTGCCTCGTGGTCTCCGATTCCTTCTTTGGAATCATCTGTGCGATATCCCACCCGACAGAAGCATGGCAGAAACAGAAGCATGGCAGAAACAGCACGAGAGACCCCTGCACTTCAGCTAATTAGGTCCAGGTGGATTAAGGGGATGGCCAGAGTGTTGAAAATGTCTACTGAAGACCTCAACACCAACATTTCCATTCTGATGTTAATTGTATTTACTGGTCTTGTGTTTCCTAAGGTAAGCTCCCTCCAGCTGCTGACCCATGAACACAACAAAAGGGATCCTCCTTCTGGTCTCAGAAATCCCTATCAGAGAAGGTGTAATCCAAGAGGATTCATTAATTAACTAATCCGGACACTCCTCCTCCCTCTACATGCAATCAGTACCAAGGGGATCTTCACAGAGCATAGAAAACAGCAGGTCTTCGGAAACTGGAGCTCCCAGCAGAGTCCTGGAGCCCAGAGGAAGCAAGCTGAAATCTTTCTGAGTGCAGAACACTCAGAAAGTGTTCCTGACACAAGACACAGCCTCCTCATTCAGCACACAGCCCCCTTTACAATAGCGGTTTCTATCTATCCATCAAGAGAAGATAGAACAATGGCGAATGCCAACCCCAACCCCACCAACACTTGCAGGGATGCCAATCAGCATATATACCTGCCACCAAAAGAGTCCGTGAACCAAAGCTTTCACATTTTCAACACTTAATTCAAAAGAAAATTGGATCATTTTGGACTTTGAAAGGGGAACCAAGGTCCCTTGGGTGCTCTGGGTGGCTTCCATTTCCACTTGGCAAAAGCCTTCTGTGCCAAGGCCTTGTATTAGGGACTGAAGATACAAAGACAAAGCAAGATGGTCCTTCCCCTCAAGGAGGTTACATCCTGAAGTAATAAACACAGGTATAGGTACAACACAGAAAGCAGACAAGAGGCAACCTTAGAAGGGGAGGGAAAGGTTAGACCAGCTGGGAGAGAGGCTGCGGAAACCAAGACAGGCATCGTTCAGGAAGGACCCAAAGGAAACCAGGGATGGCAGAGGCCAAGGAGAGGAGAGAGAGCATCCCATGGTGGACAGCAAGTGCAGAGACATGATGGAGCATCACACATGAGGAAGAACAAAAACCCTGTAGCTGAATCACGCCCACTGAAGATGGATGCAGGCAACAGAAGGCTGACAATGCCACACAAATTCATTTCTTTGGGGGCCTACAAGGAACAGGGAGTCAATGGAGGGGCAGCTCCTCAGTGGGAAAAAGGGAAAGATTATGTATCAAACCATTTGGGTGTGATGTTTAAAATCTAAATTGTGGTCGCCTTAAATTAGAAGCTTTAGCACCAATCCTTGGGCATTAAACATTTATTAAAGCATACAGATATTCCCATGGAGTTCAGAAAGTTAAGAAAAAAGCCTATTTAGCCTAGAGTTCCAGCCTGGTCTGGTTCTTCCTCAAGTCCTCTGCCACAAGCCTGCTTCAATCAAGAACTCTCTCCAGCAAACTAATTGTGGAAGCTTTTTATAGTTCTGGCACAGAGGCGGTCCTTACACACTGCTTCAAGCTGATTGGTTGGTGTCATCCAAATCCATTGGTTCTGAAGGTGTTCTCAAGGTGTGATTACAATCCAGTTAACCTGAAGTAGGCTTAATCAGCAGTCAATCACTCTCACTTGATTCAATCAGTCTAGATTAATCTCCAGGTGGGTCTTTGAGTATCTGCTAAATCCCATTATTTCATCACAGGGGTCAGGGTCAGCTAGGTGGCGCAGTGAAAAAAGCACCAGCCTGGATTCGGAAGGACCTGAGTTCAAAACCAGCCTCAGACACTTGACACTTACTAGATGTATGACCCTGGACAAGTCACTTAACCCTCATTGCCCCACAAAAAAAAAAAGTCCCATTGGGGTGACTGAAATGATGGCCTGGGGGGAGAGGGAGGAGCTTAGCATTAATCAACCCCAAACCTTCAAATACAAAAAAAGGCAAAAACCACCCTTGCCCTCAAGGAGGTCACATTCCAAGGGGGAAAGGACACTAAAGAAAGAGGCACCAAGGAGATATAAAGAGAACAGATGAGGAGATCTCAGAGGAGAAGTCCTTGGGAGCTGCAGAGCAGGCAAGGTCTTTGGCAGAAAGTGAGCCTTCAATGAAGCCATGTCAAGTAAGAGGTAGAGGTGAGGGGTCTGAGCAACCAGAAGGGCAGGCTGGGGATGGCCCATAAAGACCCTTAAAGGGGGCAGCTAGGTGGCACAGTGGATAGAGCACTGGCCTTGGATTCAGGAGGACCTGAGTTCAAATCCAACCTCAGACACTTGACGCTTACTAGCTGTGTAACCCCAATTGCCTCACCAGAAAAAAGAAACACAGAGAGAGAGAGAAGAAACAAAGAAAGAGAGAGAGAAAGAAAAAAGGAAAGGAAAGGACAGGACAGGACCGGACCGGACCTTTAAAGGCTGACTAGAGAACTTCACATCTGATCCTGGGTGGGAGGAGTCACTTGTGTTCATCTAGCTGAGGAGTGATGTGGACAAATCCAGGCTTTAGGAAAATCACTCTGGCTTCCGTCCAATCAGGGGATGGATTAGAATGGGAGGAACCTGGGGCAGGGAAAACAATTAGGCAATGGTGGTTGTCTATGGAAGAGGTGGTGAGGGCTTGCATGAGGGTGGTGGCTTTGGGAACATGCAAGAATATTCTGAAGATGGAAATACCAGCTTGGACAGCAGACTGGGAGGAGTGAGGGGAAAGAATTTAAGAGTCACCAAACCACCTGTAGGGCACAAGAGCCTGAAGAGCACATTTCAAAGAATCATGAATGAAAGCTGTCCAGGTCCATGAGAACCAGAGGTCAAAGGGAAGACAGAAAGAACCCACCTTCTCAGTCAGTGCTCTTGCTTTAAGGTTCACTCGATCCGCACTGATCGCCCTGTCACAGTTCTCGTGGCTCATCTACCAACCTGTAAGACACCCTCCTTCCTTCCTCAATGAGGCCAGTGGCCTAACCCTAACCCCTCTCATTCTCAAGGAGTTCATACGCACTGATCTGCCTTCAAAGACTCTAAACTCGCAAGTACTCCATTTCCTAATTCTCCATGACTTATTTCTGCCCCCCACGTCAGCGAGACACACCACTGACCTTGCCATCACTCACAAACGATGAGTTCTGAAATGGGCCTAATCACAACCTGTTGTTATCACCTCTCTCCCTTTTCCTGACAAGCCCTAAGTCATGACCCAAAATCTCTGCACCCTCAGTTCTTTCCCAGGCCATTACCCTTGCAATTCCCTTCCCTTTCTCATCTCAACAAGGCGATCTTTCTACACAGGCCTAATTGATTCACTCTCCCACTCACCAATGTGGCTTTTCCAAACCTCCTGTGGCTCCCCCACCTCCCACCCTTTCAGCTGAGGACCGCACCTCATACTTGACTGAAAAAAAATTGGGCCATTCCCTGAGAACACCATCTTGTCCCTTCTTGCTCATCCCATACCACTCAGATGCCTTCCTCTATTGTCTCCTCCCCGACTCCTACCTCACATGAAGGGGTGGCCTGAATTCTTGCCAAGTAAATGCCTCTACATGCATAAGGGATCCCACCCCAGCCTGCCTTCTCCCATAGCTTGCCCTGCTCCATAATCCTCCCTCTCTCACTAATCTTCGATCTGAATCCGCTTGACCACTGCTTACAAACACACTCATGCTCCCTCCATCCTCAAACACCTTCATTTGATCAGTCCATTCCTACTTGCTGGTGTCCTAAATCTCTCCTATCTTTCATGATAAAACTCATTAAAAAGGCTGTATACAATGTGCCTTGATTTCCCTTCCTCGCTCTCTTCATTCTCTGCAGTCTGGCTTCTGACCTCATCAATCAGCTAAAACTGCTCTCTCCAAAGTCAGCAGTAATCTCTTAACTGATAAGTTCAAGGGCCTTTTCTCAACCTTCGTTTTTCTTCATCTCTCTATAGCTTCTGACAATGTCAATCATCCTCTTCTTGATGATCTCTTCTCTCTAGGTTTCCATGACGCTCTCTCCAGGTCCTCCCCCTACCTATCTGACAGGTTCATCCACTCTCCTTTGCTGGACCTTCATCTAGGTCACACTCACTAACCACGGGGCTCTCCTACGGATCTGTCCTAGGCTCTCTTTCTCTTTTCCCTCTATACTATTTCACTTGGTAACTTCTTTAGTTCCCATGGATTCAACTAGCATCTCTAAGCAATGATTTTCAGATTGATTTATCCAGGCCTAATCTCCCTCCTGACCTCCAAGCTTGTGTCTCCGCCTGCTTATTGAACATCTTGACCAGGATGCCCCATAAATATCTTAAAACTCAACACGTCTAAACTGAACTCTCATCTTTCCTCCAAGTCTCCCCTCTTCCTAACTTCCCTTTTATTGTCAAGGGCATCACAATTCTTTCAGTCACCAGGCACAACGAAGATGACATCTGTGCCTGCTCACGCTCTCTCACCTATCACATCCAATAACTTGCCAATTCTTGTTGGTTCTAGCTTCATAATATCTCTCCTCTGACTTTGCCACCAGCCTCATCACCTCACGCTTAGACTACGACAGTAGCCTCTAGTTGGTCTCTTTGCCTCTAGTCTCTCCCCCTCCAGCTGTCAAACTGATCTTCCTAAGATCTGTTCATGTCACAACTGTAGTGATACCTTCTACTGCCAGGATCACACATAAGCTCCTGTTTTCTCTACATCATATTACTTCATATTGGGACTCTCTAGCTTATTCAGTGATAAGAAGAGGTTTAGCCAGGAAATAAACTTTTTGTCAGATGAAATGCAAAATTCAACCTGAACATTAATCCTGAATTTAGGCCAGATGCTTCAACTATAGAGACTTCTGAGAGTCCATGTAGTAGAATTAAAAGTACCCTGAATTCCAAGTCAGGAGACCTAAGCCTCAATCCTGGCTCCATCACTTACTAAACCGTGGGCAACTCAGACACCCTCCTCTGCACCAAAATGTCTGCTGATCCCCCCAAATGTCAGTGCTTGCCTTCCCAAGGTACCTTGTACGGAACTGCTTTGCATATATTTGTATTTATTCACTTTCCATTTGTCCTCTGTGCATTTTCATATGTATTTGATGTCTCCCCCATTAGAATGGAAGATCCTTGCAAGCAGGGGCTGTTTCATTCATTGTACTTGTTTGCCCAGTGCCCAGCACAAGCAATTAATAAGTATTTATTAAGGATTCTCTTAATAAATATCTACTAATACCTATTAATTACTTGGTTGCTATCTAAGCCCATCTTCATCTTTAAAATGGGATAATTCAGCTTCTCTATTAAATATTATATATTATCTGTCCATGTTTTAACTATGTATCTTTATGTTATTATACATTATGTCTCTATACCTATTGCATGTATCCATCCATTTAGCCTAGCCAGTTTATAGACACTAAACTGGGATTTGGATAACTCTGCATCCATCAGAAGTTTATTTCAAAAGTAAAGGTTTAGAAAATAGAGGAGAAAGGTAATGTGTGGCTCTGTAAGTCCCAATTTCCTCAATTTTAACAAGGAAAAAGTCATTTTGTCACTGTCCCACTTGCTGAAAGAACTGAATCACAGCGTATACAGAGTGCTTTGGCACCACAAAATACTACCTAATCTGTAATTATTACAGACATGACTTTTTGTGTGTGTGTGTGAGGCAATTGGGGTTAAGTGACTTGGCCAGGGTCACACAGCTAGTTAAGTATTAAGTGTCTGAGGCCAGATTTGAACTCAGGTACTCCTGACTCCAGGGCTGGTGCTCTATCCACTGCACCATCTAGCTGCCCCCACATGACTTTTTAACGTCCCCAAAGAATACCCCACCCACCTAGGTGTTTAATCATCAGAGAGCTTATATCACACACCCTTGATCCATGGCAGCCTTTGATAACCTATCTGGAGTAACTACTGGACAGCATAGCACAGGACTAGGCCCTAAGAAGGTGTTCAAAATGAATGAGGAGGCATGAAATAACATGTGAATGAAGCCTCAAGAAGAGGCCTGCCTAGAACATGAACAAGACTCCATGGAGTATTAAGGTCATCCAATCTGAAGACTGGTAAAGTGTGTGACACTGGAGGCAAATGTGTTTACTTCGAGTCATTCACTGGTGCTGAAGCCCTGAGGGATCTCCACACAAAACACCTTGGAGAGGGAAAGCCTGAAGAGGCCTGGAGGGAGGCCTGGAGGGAGGCGGGGAGAATCACAAATTACATTAATGCTCCCAAAAGAGACCAGAGAGCACTAATGACTCCCAACTCACAGGCCTGCTTCCTCACCTTGAGAAAATCTTTATGAGAAGTATCTCCATGTTTTCTGATGAAGTATGAGAACACCAGACCACAGCCTTACAGTGACAAACTAACTGCTCGCTGATGACAAAAGGGCATCTGACTCAGTAGAGAGAGCAACACACAGCCTTCAAGACCCTCTCCAAGGAGGACTGTCTCACGCATATGTTAAGATCACAAATTTCCTTAAATATTCAGCCACAGGGAACTCTATTCAATTACCCTCTGGTTATTAACTTGACATCATGCAAGACAAAAGCGGGAGTTGATATGCTTGTCAAAGGTGTTCACCACTGCCCTGCATGTCCTGTACGAGGTCCAAATGGAAAGAGAATTCCCTATGGTTGGTGAGATCTTTATAAGATGCTCCTGTCTGAAGACATTATGCCAGTTGCAATATGCCCCAGAATATCAGAAGGCCTTCTAAATTAAACCCATGATGATTTAAAGCAGATTGACCCAAACAGTTCTTGGGGAGCCAGTCTACTGAGTTAGAGTATATGTGTGTATATATGTATGTGTCTGGGATAGGCGCCACAAAATGACAATGAATTGGGCCTAGGATGTCCTAAAAATAGAGAGAGGGGCCTGCATTTGGGAAACCGCGTAGTACTTTACCAACCTCAAGCTTCTGCCTGCCTCAAAGACACATCTTTTGAAAACAAATGCTCTCCCAATAACATTGGGATGTCACAACTTCAGAGAACTCACAAGTTAGTGATGGCTCACCAAACAGTGGAGGGAGAAGCTCACAGTGGGGTAAGCCGCAGCCTCTTACCAAGTACAAGAAGTAATATGAGGCACATCACTGAGGCAAGGACCAGTCAGAAAGGATCTGAGCTTCTGTGCAAGCATGGAGAAGAACATAGCTGAGAATCTCAAAGGATAAAAGAGTATGGAAGCCAATAGTGTTCCCACTGATGAGGTCACAGATACACCAAGGCATAGATAGATGGTCTATACATGGGCGTGGCCAAGAACTCCCTTAGGTGAGAAAGGACAAAGGGGCTGAGCAGTGACTGCATCGGGAGGCTGTGCCTAAACTGAGATGACACATACCCTGAAGTCACCAGCCAGCAGAGCACCACAGAGAATGACCCGGTCACACATAAGGTTTGCTTCACATCTATAAAGCTGAATTCACAAACCTTAGTCTCCTGTTTATCACCCAGTTAAATTAACTCTGTGGAAGGTTTAAGATCGAGAGTTTGGTAACCTTTCATTTTAGTAATGTTTATGAGTAGCACTAAAAGTGGGACAGAGCCCATCCTATGTCATTAAATGTTATATCATATGAAATCAGTCCTTTACTATCACATAGACTGAAATCATACCTGCCTGAAGCGTAAACACCCTAGCTTGACAGCAGCCAATAGGATGCAACAAGAACATTCTAGGGTTTGTGTTTACACGCATCTATAATACTTGTCCTGTTGAACACTCCAACATTCTAGGCCATTTTTAAGTGGGAAAGGTGCCTTTTGTATCACTATTATCTAATCTCTCGATTTGAGGGGAACGACTGTGTAATCCAAGCCTTTTTATTTTCGTGGCCAAATAATAACTCTTGGACCTCACAGGCAGCCAAATATCAGGCCTTAACCATCTGTCAACTGGCTTGGATTCAGCAAGCATGCTCCCCGAGTTTTAGTTCTAATTGTGTTTAATGCTGCACTAATTATTTCAATGGGGAATAATTTTGTACAGTCAAAGTTGACTCATTTTATAAACTGGAAGCTCCCAGCTATAAATTGGCAGGTCTCATCCTTCATTTCTCCTAAGCGTTGTGCCAAAGGGGAATAAGTATATGGTCGCTCTGTGACCAAATGTCATGTGCTGGGCAGAAACATTGATCCTGGCTATTAATCACTCTGCAAGCCCTCCCAGTAATCAAAGGGCACAGCTGCAATGATATATGACCAGTGTCAGCCAGAAAGCCCTTTACAAGCCTGCATGCCTACCAGCTGATGGCCAGTATGTACCACTGCACACAGACTGGCCAGCCCAGAGTGCCCAGGCTAATTAATCATCACCTCTAACTGTTCAGACTATCATTAAACACCTTTATTGGCTGAATTATCTAAGGATTCTTACCCCCCTAATTACTTAGGTCTGGAAGCCCAGAACCTTCTCACCTGGATACAAAAAGCTGCCTATTACCTGTTTTAGACCAACATACCCTTTCATTCCCTTCTCGGCACAAGTTTGCTGACCCAGCAGTGAACCGGCAACTAGAAGAAAATTGGATGCTGTTGTGACTGATCTTGGTGAATTTCGCATCAAATGACTGAAAGAACGAGCTACATAACATCCCACTGTCTAAATTTAATAAGGCAGACTTTTAAAAAGTCTTCCCCCCAAATCGTATCGTTCAAGCATCATCAATACTCGTGGAGAGAGGAAATGATGAGGTCACTTAGGGGCAAACCGGGTAACAAAAGCAAGAGATACAGTGAAGAGGTTGTATTTGTCAAAATCCAATTATTGATTTTATCTTACTTCCTGTTCTCTTTGATACTGCTGTCTGACCACAAGCATTCATGTATCGATTGCTTTCTTCTATTTGTATTTTCAAACTTTCGTGGCTCACATTATTAGCCCCGTGGAACATTTTCTATAGTTTTGATAGTATTCCCTCCTTTGTTTTTTTTATTTCACAAATTTAATAGTCATGATTATTTCTTTACAAAAACATTTTAAATTCCATTTTTGCTTCTGAAACAAATGTAAACCAGCGCTTAAAAGTTCCTTAAACTGTTCGAGATGAAACAAAATTAATACTTGAGGAATCCTAAGAAATCTGTCTGGAAATCCCTCAGGTAAAAAAAGATCCAAATGAAGAAGTGGCTGACCTTGCACAATATTCATCTCAGAAAGTACCTGCAGTCTCACTCCCTTATTTTTTCCCATGAATATTAACTGTCCCTCCCATCCCCCCAATTGGGGGGGGGGGGATAAGTGAAAAAGAAGATACTATCTATGCATTAAAACCATGAAATTATTACCAAGCACTCAAAATCCTTGAAGCTGTACATTTTTATCAGGCTAAGTAAAGGTCTCCCAAGGACCCAAAGGTTTTGAGTTGTCAAATATGATGTCTTTAAAAAGAAGGACACATGCATAGAAAATGTTTAAACGTCTCCTGGGAAGGTTTATAAACTAGTTTGCATATTAACTTGTGCAGCCCGTTTTCATTAAAACAGAATCGCTGGTTTTAGCTTTCTAGAATACTTGCTCCCAGAGGGCAGGGCCTGCCCACTTCATCCCACACAGCAGCACCAGCATTTATGGAAAGACTTCAATGCCTTCATGATGACAGCTTTGCTCTTCCTCCACCACAAAAGATAAAAAGGCATTAAACTGCAATGATCCAAATGACGATGAAACTCAAGGTTTTGATCATATTAATCAAGACTGATCCAAACACAGCATCCTTTAAAGGGACTGTTCTGAAATATAAAGGAGTTGTGTTTACTGTTTGGGGCCTAAAATTCTTGAAGAATCCAAAGATGACGACTTATTAATAGGGGGAGAAACAAATAGATTACGAAGCAAATGCATATTGTTTAGAGAACGTTGCTGCCCTTGATGTTTGTCAGCCAAATGAGCACATTCAAATACCTCGAGAGATCTGTGCTCTCGGGAAGGGGGATGCTTCCCCCAAGATAAGATGGCAAATTATCCATTCATACCTGCTTCCATAGGTTCACCACGAGAGATTTCTCCAACATGCTGGGGCCTCCCTTACTTTTTCCTGACCCTATGAAACAACTAGGCTTTCTACTGGTTTCCCTCCCTTTTGCCATGTGACCAGTCCAGTTACTTTGTCACTCACTATTTTGTTTTCACTCATGTCCAGCTCTTTGTGGCTCATGACTCCACAGTCATATACCACTACTACTCAAATAATGGTATAAAAAGGATGGGACTGGGGGCAGCTAGGTGGCACAGTGGGTAAAGTACCAGCCCTGGATTCAGGAGGACCTGAGTTCAAATCTGGCCTCAGATACTTGACACTTACAAGCTGTGTCACCCTGGGCAAGTCACTTAACCCTCATTGCCACACCCTAAAAAAAAAAAAAAAGAAGAAGAAGATGGGACTTGCTTGTTGGAAAAAGTTTGAAGTCATTAAAAGAAGTCTGCCATTTCCCAAAGGCAATCCCAGCTCAGTCTTCTGCTAAATTCTGGACCCAGGTCATAGTCTATTTCCAGCATCCCTTTAGCAAGTATTCTGATCTACAAACTTTATAAATTGTCCATCTAACTGTACGTCATAATCTGGAAGAACCTATCATGGATAAGAGCTCATTTGGTTTTAATCTGCTGAAATAAAGAGACTGAGTCTCAGACCACCTCCATCATCATTCTTCCTGAGGCCCACTCCCTGTCTAATTGTGGGAAGGTCACTTCACCTCTCTGACCCTTGTATACACAAGAATGGGGGTTAGACTTGCTTACCTCCAAGGTCCCTTCCAATTCAGGACTCTGTGATCTATAACTGAAGTATTCTAAGGGATCTGATTTCTTTTTTTTTTCTTTTTTTGGTGAGGCAATTGGGGTTAAGTGACTTGCCTAGGGTCACACAGCTAGCAAGTGTTAAGGGTCTGAGGCTGGATTTGGACTCAGGTCCTCCTGAATCCAGGGCTGGTGCTTTATCCACTGTGCCACCTAGCTGCCCCTGGGATCTGATTTCTAAAGGCAGATTCCATCCAGGAAGATCTGAAAGGGTTCAAATAAGTTGACTTTTCCACAGAAGCCCCAGAAAGGTTTCACAGAAGGATTGCTAAACTATAGGATTCCCATACGTCAATTTGGGGCTAGTATTCTGATAAACTAAAACTGTGAAAAAGACACATCAAACAACTGTACACTTTAAGAAACCTCTATGTGTAGATTTAATTGTAAATAAAAGGAAAAATGCGGGCCATCGGAGGACTTTCAGAATAAGAATGGCTTTCTTTTTAGCATTTTGTCATTCAGAGAGTTTTAAAAATGATCAGATATAAATGACCTCATCTGAAGATGGAAGTGAGTGAGCGCCTTCAAGATCTACAGCAAGAAGGCAGGCACTTTAGGACAATTAAACGATTTCCCTGCAGGCAATGTCTTTTCAATCTGAGCTAATGACATCATTTAAGGAGGATGGTCCATTGAACTAAGAGGATCTTTTACAAGGCAGACAGACAGAAGGCAATCTGAGAATGTTTGCAAGGACTTGCCATATTTCAAAATTATAATGGTAAAATGCCTACATCAAATTCTTAAACTTAGGCATTAATCAGCATGGTGAAGGAGTAATTTCATGAGAAAAATGTCATAAAGCTCTTAAGAAGTTTTCATCAGTATTTGTCCCTTTTAAGAAGCCGATTCGTCCCTAATGGCAATTATGCTGCTCCTAGGGAGTGGCAGTGATGTGGAGTTTGCTTGGAATTGAGGCCTCACTTTAGAAGTGCTAAAAGCGACTTCACACGTACAGGCTGAATTTGGAACTCCTTCATGTGCAAGGTACAGCTGTCAGCCAGCCTGACAAACCTGGACTGACCGCAAATTAAAAACCTAATTCTATTGGGTGGATAAAAGGCTTCAGGAACACCCAAGAGAGCCCTTTCCTTGGCCCTGTGGCCTAGAGTCAGAAGTCAGGCAGAAGCTCGGAGAAGATGGACTGTTCTGTAGCACAAATCCCCAGGGTCATGGCTCATCGGGGGTACCTCCCCCACACTTTGCACAACTCAAGGACAGCCAAGAGCTCATAAAGTATTTCATTAAGAGTCTCCAGAAAAAGGTCCAGTTTTGGTTTTCAGGATTGCTATTAGCATGGTTTCCTATTAGCTTTCTGGAGAATTCAGAGGCATTAATGCACAATACTCACTCACCAGTAGCACAGATTTATTTTTTTAATAAATAAAAAATTACTCATGTTGTATGCTAGTTAATAACGATAGGATCTTGGCAGCCAGGTCTGCCAAGAGCTTTGGATTTGAAGTCAGAGGAGCTGGGTTCAAATCCCAACGCATTTCCTCACCTCCTACCTATAGGGCCTTAGACAATCCTCCAGCTTCTTCATGTGTCAAACGGAAGGGCGATGGGTGGGGTTCAAAGGCCTCACAGGCTCCTTTTCCACCCCTCAACCTGTGATCCTTGGGTGTATCCACCCAAGGGATTACACTTCAGAGGCCTGTTATCATAGGAAAGACCTAGCTGGAGACTCACAAGCAACACGCAGCAAATAAGATATTGCCTTTAGGTACTTTTTTTTTTTTTTTTTTTTTGCAGGGCAATGAGGGTTAAGTGACTTGCCCAGGGTTACACAGCTAGTAAGTGTCAAGTGTCTGAGACCGGATTTGAACTCAGGTCCTCCTGACTCCAGGGCCCGTGCTCTATCCACTGCGCCACCTAGCTGCCCCCTTTAGGTACATTTTAAAAATAAGATGTATTTGACACTTTGGCATGAATTCTATGGCACTTAACTAATCATCATCTTTCTAGTTATGAATGTATTCAACAAAGTCGTACGTTTTGGAAATATAACCACAGAAATTTATGTTTGTGATTTATGAAAAGAACTCCAATGGATATCCAAATTTGTTTAATTAAAAGTATAATTTTCGTGGAGGATTCTAAATTTTTCTCCCTTGTAAACTTTTAAATAAGATGATTCCTTCAAACAGAGTAGCCGTCTGTTTATTCCATTCTATGGATCCTGTGGATACCTGGCTTTGTGTACATTTCCCCCATTAGAAGGTAAGCTTCTCAAAGGCGGGGAATGTCTTTTGCCTCTTTTTGTGTCCCCTGTGTTTAGCACAATGCCTGCTGGGTAGAAGGGGCTAAATAAATTGATTGACTGCTGAATGACCGATTTTTACTCTAGAATTTAAGGACTATCTATTAAATTGAAATTTAGTAAAATTCCACTGACTATAGAAAACAGAGTCCCAAAAATATTTTCAAATATATGGCAACTCCAAGCTATAGTGACATATCTTAAAAAGGAAATTTCACTATTCAATGAAACTAGACAAACTGAACTGAAAAGAGAGAAAAAGAGGAGAGATGTCTGTTTGAAATACTAACAAGTATTACAGCTTACCAAACCCAAATGAAGTCTCTGCAGGGAGGCTCTTCTCAGTCTTCCCCATGGCTAATGTCTTCCCTCTGAGATTACCTCCCATTACACTGTGTAGATCTTGTATCTAGTTATCTGCATGTGGTATCCCCCATTAGACCTCCAGCTATTTGAGGGCAGACACCTTGCTTTGTCACTTAGCACACTGCCAAGCTTATTACATGCTTGTGGACCGACTGACTGATGTATGTATATCTGTCTGTTGTCCTGTAATTTCAGTCCTGTTCAACTCTTCATGACCCCATTTGTTGTTTCCTTGGCAAAGATACTAGAGTGGGTTGCCATTTCCTTTTCCAGCTCATTTTACAGGTAAGGAAACTGAGGCAAACAGAGCTAAGTGACTTGCCCAGCGTCACATAGCTAATAAGAGTCTGAGGCTGGATTTGAACTCAGGAAGATGAGTCTTCATGACTCCAGGCCTGATGCTCTAGCCACTAGGCCACTGCACCACCGAGCTGTCCCAACTGATATACAGCCAATTCGCACCTTTAAATGGGCTGTTTCCAAAGTTTCTTAGCAGTCAATCAATGAGAATTTATTAAATGCTCACTATGACTTCAGAACATATTTCCCCACAGACACAAGATCACACACAGTGGTTGGTTCCTGGGAGAGTCCACCACTTACCAAACCTGTAATGAAGTAAAAGAATAGTATTGTGGTAAAAGGATTCTAAACACTAACAGTCACGTAAAAATGCTGGTATGGAAAGACCCCTTTAGAATGGCAACTTAGAGTGTCCCACCCCCACAACGGGAGTAGGAATTCACCCCAACTTCTCCACCTGTCAGGCTGTGGGAGACAATGAGAAGGAAATGCCAAGCAGGGTTCCCCTACAGGCACTGGAGCAGTCTGGCTGGGGTCGTGTTCTGGGCTGGTCCTGCCAATGTGGGTCAGTCACATAGGAATGAATAAGGAAGGAAATGACTAGAGCAGAAAAGTCATGGGGGGAGGGGGAAGCTAGGAGGCCTGATACTGGCCCTGCCACTGTCTAGGTGTGTGGCCTTAGTGATCAATCACTCAAATTCTTGGGGTATCAGTTCTTTTATTTTTATGGAGTTGCACTTGGGCTTGGTTCAACCTTGAAAGATGTTTGCTCCTCTGGGGTATAAAGTCCTCCAGAAGTTTGTTTTTGGATTAATGAAGTCTCCTTAAGAAGATGAAGGGAAAATTCAAGAATCCTTTTTGGAAGGATTTAGACGATGAGAAATACCTTGGCCAAGGTTAACTGCTTGGTAACGTCTAAATCTGTTCTTTTTTTCTGAATTGTCCCCTGAATTAAACTGAAAATGAGTTATCTGCAGACAGTTTATATACACCTTAGACAGAGGCTTAATAAAGGGAAAAAGAAGAGAGAGGCAAAGTGCAGAAGGGGGAGATCCCAAGTTGGGAGGTCAGGCCAAGAGCAGCCGGCTGCAAGTATCTGGTATCTGATTCCCTACAAGGAAGCCTGGGGAGCCATTATGCCCCTTCCTTCAGGCAGAGATTGTAGTCCCAAGGATGGCAGCAGACGAGAGGCCACAGCTGAGCACCAAGGAAGCTCCTGGGCCAAGCCTGGAGATGCAGAGATGCAAGCCAGCATCACTGAAGCCACGGCACCCAAAAAAAGCAGGAGTCCCTGGGCCCAGAAAAGAGGATTTCTGTGGCAAAGTCCTTCAGCGGTCATGGACCAAGCAGGATCCCAAGCAAGGGGCAGAGTACACAGAATGGACAGGCCAACCCCAACCCTACCCTTCACAACATGCAGGGTCAGGGAAGGGGTCAACACTTGAGTGACCCCCCAAGGGACTGGGAGCTGTAGGGAGAGCTCCAAATTTGAACTGAAATTTCAATGACCAAGAATGGTTCGACCCGCTCTTAGAGATTACAGAATACTTGAACTTTAAAAAGGATTCTTGGGGTAATTAGGTGGCTCAGTGGATAAAGCACTGGCCCTGGATTCGGGAGGACCTGAGTTCAAATCCAGCATCAGACACTTGACACTTAGTAGCTGTGTGACCCTGGGCAAGTCACTTAACTCTCATTGCCCCATGGGGGGAAAAAAAAAGGATTCTTGAATTTTCCCCTCATTCTACAAATGGCAGGAATGGCTAAATGAAATGAAATACACTTTTTACTCCAAGTTACTAAAAATGCTTTTTAGGCTGATAGAAAAATGGATGCTGTTCAAAGTTAGAAGGCACCACCTCGTCCAACCACATATGAAAAAGCATATCTACTCTACCATCCCTGACAAGTGGTTATGCAACCTCTGTATAAAGACCTCCAATGACCAAGAACCCACTACTTACTGGGGCAGCTAGGTGGCGCAGTGAATAGAGCACCGGCCCTGGAGTCAGGAGGACCTGAGTTCAAATCCGGCCTCAGACACTTAACACTCACTAGCTGTGTGACCCTGGGCAAGTCACTTAACCCCAATTGCCTCACTAAAAAAAAGAACCCACTACTTACTGAGGGTGCCCCTCCCACTTTTGCCAAACACTAATTGGTGAGACATTTTTCTCAATCTATCACGCTGAAATTTGCCTTTTTTAACTTCTACCCCTTGCTACTCGTTCTGCCCTCTGAGATCAGACAGCTGGTATATCTCCCCAAGGATTCTCTTCTCCAAGCTAAACATGGCCAACTCCTTCATTCGTCTTCCTTTGGCAATGACTCTGAACCCCTTTAGCACTCTGCTGATTTCTCTCCCCAGCTTCCTAAAAAGGGATGCCCAGAATCAAATCCAACCCTCCAGAAGTGGCGTGGCCAGTGCAGCGTACAAGGGCACCATCACCTCCTCACTGCTTGAGGAATCTCTGCCCCTGTTAAGGTAGCCTAAGATTGTATTAAGCTTTCTGACAATTACATTCAAGCCCTACAGGCTATGACTTGAGAAGCCCCAGAAACCATCCCTATTTCTATAAATGGGCACTGAATCCCTCCAAAGCCACCACCATGGAGAGATGTTAACAGGGTGATTTTTCATAAGGGAAGCAACAAAGAAATGGATAGAGAGGGAAATAGCAAAACAAAATGGCTAAAAACCAATAGCAATCAATTGTCACAAGGAGAGTATGTTATCTATAGCAAACACCAAGGAATTCTGGGGAAGGGTGAAATAACTGCAGTGACTGGAACCACATGGGTTTAATCTGGCAGAGTTTCAGGAAAGAGGTCATTCCACTGGGTCAGTAGAAGGGATCACAGAAAATGTTCTCAGGGCCTGGTAACAGGATTGAGGAAAGGAGTGCAGCGAGTGTACTGAGTGGGCCGACTTTAGAGAGAGGCATGATAGAGAGGGGCAGGCAGGCAACACCACTGTGGTACTTCAAAGATTTTTACGTTCTTTCCTATCTTTTATCTCATATAAACGTTACAACCACCCTACAAGGGCATTTCTTTTTAAATTGTTTATTTCATATTTATTTTCCCCAATTACGTGTAAAAACAATTTTAACATTCATTTTTGGAATTCTGAGTTCCAAATCCTCTCCTTTCTTCCCTCTCCACCCCCCTCACTGAGATGGCAAGCAATTTGATCTAGGTTATACATGTGTGGTCATGCAAAACCTATTTCCATATTAGTCATGTAAAAGAAAACAGAGACCAAGAAAAATAAAGAAAAGGGTTTTTTTAAACGTATGCTTCAATCTATATTCAGAATCTATTGTTCTTTCTCTGGGAATGGATATCATTTTTCATAAGTCCTTCGGAGTTGTCTTGGATCACTGCATTGCTGAGAATAGCTAAGTCATTCACAGTTGATCATTTTACAATATTGCTGTTATTGTGTACTGGTTCTATTCATTTCACTTTTCATCAGTTCATGTAATCATCAGTTCTTTCCAGGTTTTTCTGAGAGCATCCTGTTCATCATTTCTCATATTACAATCATATACAACTTGTTCAGCTATTCCCCAACTGATAGGCATCCCCTCGATTTCTAATTCTTTGCCAACAGAAAAGAACTGATATAAATATTTTTGTACATATAGGTTCTTTACCTTTTTTGTTTTTTATCTCTTTTGGGCTACAGACCTAGCAGTGGTATTATTGAATCAAAAGGGTATGCATGTTTTATAGCCCTTCTGGCATAGTTCCAAATTACTCTCCAGAATGGTTGAATCAGTTCACAACTCCACCAACAGTGCATTAATGTCTCAATTTTCCCACATCCCCTCCAACATGTGTCATTTTCCTTTTCTGTCCTATTATCCTATCTAATAGGTGTGAGATAGTACCTCAGAATTGTTTTAATCTGCATTTCTCCAATCAATAGTGGTTTTTTCACATTATAGATATCCTTGATTACTTCATCTGAAAACTGACTTCATATCTTTTGACCATTTATCCACTGGGGAATTACTCTTATTTTTTATAGATTTGACTCAGTTTTCTAGATATTTGAGAAATGAGGCCTTTATCAGAGAAACTTGCTTCAAATTTTTTTCCACAGTTATGATTGATAACTGTATTTCCTTCCATCCTGTTTCCCCTGTTTATTCAATTCTCCCTCTCCTTTCACCCCATCTCTCCTTAAGTGTTTTGCTTCTGACTATCACCTTCCCCATCCTGGGTCAGTATTTCTACCCAGTTTGACAAATGAAGAAATTGAAGCTCAGAGAGCCTGAGTGACAAGTAGTAAATGGCACTACACCAGCTCTTCCTTAGGGCGATGTTCTTTCTACTGGACCACCTGAGCCGTGCCAGGTTTTACTGAGGAGAAGAGGACAGAAGGATTCTGGAAAGGCAGGAAGGCACCAGCCTGGGAAGAGCTTTCAACATCCTTGATCCCGGAGACAATGGGAGGACAGGGGGGACTGGCACGCCCTGGCTTACTCTTGAGAAAATAGGCCAAGTAAGAGACCTATTCAAGAACATTAGTCGAGGCTATCAGATTTGGCGCTTGAGAGATCACTGGTGACTTTGGAGGGAACAGCTTCAACTGAAGGACAACGCTGGAAGCCAAAGGCCAGGTGGTTTAGAAGACGGTGAAAGGAGAGACAGTGGAGACATCAAAGCAGATGAAGAGTTTTACAGAGAAACGACTCCAAGGAAGGAGAAGATGCAGTAGACGGGGCTAGAGAATCCTCACTGGCCCAGGAGTCCAAGGAGCTAGCTTTAAATCCCATCTCTGCCTCCTCCTATCTGGGGGACTCTACACAACTCACTGACCTCTCGTGTGAAAGGAAGGGAGCTCTGGGATCACATACACACACACACACACACACACACACACACACAGCAGCAGCAGCAGCAGCAGCACCTTCTCTGGAACTTACATATGGTAGGTTCTTTCTAAAGCAAAAAAAATGAAAGGTTTGAGCCAAACTCTTTGAACTACTTACTAACCTCCAGGGTTGGGTAGCAGAGTGTGATGGAAAACACCGAAGTGAGGTTGAGGACATCTGAGACCTGGGCCCCATGATGCCACTCGCTCACTAGTTGTGAGAGGCCTCAGTCTTCAACCCCCCCCCCCCATGCAGCTCAAACACTGATCCCTTCAGGAACCTTGAGTAGGGGACATCTCCCAAGGTATTCGCTCACTGACAGCTCAGCAGTACAGTTCAACACAATCAATTTCTGCAGGCAGCTATGATGTGTTCTAGGGAAGGGGCTCCCCAAACCAAGCTCCCCAGAAGCTCCTGCTGTAATGAAATGGAATCATTAAGTAACTCTAGATTTATAAAATACATATTAGATTAGCCAGTTTGTTCAGTTACGTGTGTTTTATATCTCAGAAAAGTTTTTTAAAAAGGAAGAAAAAAGAAAAGCATAGAAATTAGTACAATAATCTCACAATCCACAAAAATGAGAACAGAACATAAGAGAGATGTGCATGCATATAAAGCAAAACCATGATTTTAGTCTTTTCAAAGCCTTCCAAACTGTTCACTGGTTTTCTTTGATTTTCATCTTACGTTATTTAACTTCATCACCAAAAGTACAAACACTGAAATGACCAAAGAGAGAGGAAAGAAGGACTCTGCTAATCCACAAATAATCTGTATAAGTAGAACCTGGCCTCGTGGCTCCAGATGCTGCCTCATATGGCTAACCCTAGGACACATCCTTAGACCAAACCTCTCGTCCTTCCGAGGCTAGGTCACCTGAATGTGTTCAAAAGGCTGAATTCACATGACCAATGCCCCAGCATGCTTCTTGCCAACATTCTCAATGCTGCCCACAGAGTCACCAAGCTCTCACCCAGCTGGCTTGCCACCCCATAGCTCCCATATTGGACGCCTTCATCTCCCTCGCCGTTCCCTTACTGTGACTAAGATCTGCTCGCTCTGCAGCAAAGCCCAACCTGGATCTGCACTAGGAAGCTTGGCAGAAAGCTGACAAAAGCTGGTTTTCTTCTTATTTTACCTCTCTGCACGTGGAAGAATAAAAAATCAGGTCATTTCAGCTTCCTGTAGTTAGGTTCTAGTTGGGCTTGTACTGTATACCCCGTCACCACACACCTTCGTTCTCTTCATTATTGGATGCACACACAACATCCAAAGACAATGACCATGTTCTTTATAATCCCCCCAATTCACACTTGGCTACACAGGCAACAAATGTCTCCAACAGGTGAATGGGTGTGTGACACACCTGTGTGCTCTAGGGGCTGTGCTTTCCTTGTCCCCCCCCCATTTTTTTAAATTTTAAAATTAAATAATCTAAGTATTACTAATAAAAGCAAAATCAAAGCTAATAAAAAGCACCTTCTAGAGTGTACGTGTTGAATACTCTTGGGTTTTATTATAACACTAGCAGCTAGACAGCATAATCTCTATCAGGTAAGCCCATACAAGGCCGTTTACTTACTAAATTCTCCAAACAATTTCACTCTAGGGCAGGCTCAACCATAAGGCAGTTTTTCTCAGTAAGCAAATTTAATAAGCCTCTATTAAGCATCCAGTGTGCACAAGGCACTGACGACAGCACTATGGCTACGAGGACCAAAATAAAAATTGTCTTTGCCCTCAAAGAACTGACATTCCATTGGGAAGACACGACAGGTGGACAACTCTGGGCCTTAGGAAAGACCTCGTGCTGGAGGCGGTGCCTGAGCCATGTCTTAAGGGGAGCTACAGGTTCCGAGAAGCAGAGGTAAAGGAAGAGTGCCTGTCCAGTACAGGGCACGGCTCACAGGCCACTTGGACTGCAATAAAAGGCAGGAAGAGGAACAACCTGAAATAAGACTAGGAAAGCACTTTGGTGATGGGGAGACTGTGCAAGAGTGGAAGGGGGTGGCATGTTAAATAAGGGGAATGGCAAAGTAGGCCAGGTTGGCTGGAACACAGAGCGCATGAAGAGTAACATGCAACGATCCTGCAGAAAGGAAAGAGACAGACTGCAGACAGCTTTAAGTGCCCAACAGAGGGCTTGTGGTTTGTCCTAAAGGGAATGGGGAACCACCAATGGGTGAGGTGACACAGTCAGACTCATGCTTTAGGAAAATGAATTCGATAGTTGGGCAGGGAACAGGAGGAGTGGAGGCAAGGAGACCAATTCAGAAAGCCCTGACAGAGTTGAGGTGAGAGAGAGGGGATGAGGACCTGAGCTAAGGTGGTGGCCACCAAAGTGGAGAAGTAGGCAGATGAGAGGGTTGTTGCGGAAGAAAAACTGACAAGACTTGGCAACAGATTGGGCATGGAGATGAGAGAGAGGGAACATTTGAGAATGATTTTGAGGTTGGAAAAATACTCAAAAATCAGGCTAGTTGTGTGAACAACTCTGGGGTTTTAGAACTGTCCAATCATGATAAATCTGACTCCAATAACTGGGGAGAAAACAGCAAAGTTAGTATGGCTAAAGAAGTGTTATGTCTTCTGTATATAGATGTATATACAAAATGCATACATATACACGCATATATACATATGTGTTCTGGACATGGGGCCAGAAAGCCTAATTTGTCTCACTTTTCTCTATCACTGGTGGCCATGGCTTAGTGTAGTGGGGAAGAGACCTCTTAGGCCAGCCAGTCAGGAGATCCAAGATCTCAGCTCAAGCCCTCTGGAAATCTGAGCAAGCCGCTTGACCATTCTCAGATTTAGGGTCCTCACCCATAAAATAAGGGCCTCCAAAATCCCTCCCAGCCCCCAAATGAAATTTTTTAAAATCTATGAAGAAACATATATGAAGTGAGAAATGTTTTGTTGAGTCTATAACTGGGATATTTTAAGGGCAGCATGCTGAGAAATCAGGCGCAGAGTTCCTCACTATTTATTAATTGGGGCTCCACACTTAAATTGGTAATAATAGTGATCAACACCACAGTACTAGACCATTTCCAGAGTAATTGCACCTCACCCACATAGATTCCCCCATTACCTCCCCTGTATACAATATGCTCCGTAATTTCCACCCTCAAACTACAGTGAACTATTGGTGCGGCTCGTTAAAATTGCTATGTTATCCCACTATATTTTAATGGGGAATGAAATGATGTTTAAATAAGTATAATTTGCAATATACCTTAATGCTCGGAAAAGGCTACATATAAATCAATGACAATTCACCATTAATGGCACTAAGAATTAAGTCTTTTGTATTTTCCACAGAAAATAACAAGACCTAATCAAAGCTAGCCACAAAACCGCAGAAATTCCTTGTGAACAGACAATAATACTTTTTTTCTCCTTCAGGGAAAAATGGCTCCAGAAGGTTCTGGTGGCCCTACCCACGGCTCCCACAGGTGAACTGACAACAAAGAGATTCACAGACTCAGAACTTTAGAAGTAGGTCCCTGGGGAGGCTAGGTGGCGCAGTTGATAAAGCACGGGCCCTGGATTCAGGAGTATCTGAGTTCATATCCAGCCTCAAGACACTTGACACTTACTAGCTGTGTGACCCTGGGCAAGTCACTTAACCCCCATTGCCCAGCAAAAAAAAAAAAAAAAAAGGAGGTCCCTCCCTCAGGGACAGCCTGCTCCAACTCTGCGCAAGTGCTCAAAGATACAGAATCTGTAGCATGTCTCTAAGGCCAAAGCTCTGGTTCACAAACGACCTCCTAACTACTGGCAAGTTTTATAACAGCATTAAAAACAACAACACCTCTTTTGTCTATAAAAAACATTTTAAAGGTATTTTGAGATTCTATAAAAACTAACAAACACAAATAATGTTATTGCTGCATTAGAGTTGAGAATTTTAAAAGGAGCTTTTCTTTGTCTTTTTACTAGGAGAGATGGGTCATTTTGAGCCCTGTCCTTACTGACTAAAACTCCCCCGATTGAGCTCATGAGTAAATGTCACCAGTACAAAGCTTCATCTGGTCATTACCTTTTAGATATCGCCCCCACCCTCCCCCATGTAGCAGTGCACAGAGTCTGGCCTTTGGCCTGTAGTATCCCCAAGCATCTTCATTTTGAAGCATTTCCCACAGCTTCTTAGGATGCTGGTTGGCTATTTCTTCCTTCCAGGAGATTACCACAGATCATCAAAGGCCAGCTGTTTGATTTGATCAGGTATATTACTGCCGGACCATAGCGAATCACTGGGCCTCACCCTGTTTCCTTCTCTAGAGCCTCCCTTGCCACCGAGGTGACTATTAGTAAGTAAATACAGTGATGGTCACATTATGCATGGTGATATGCCCTAAGGTCCTTTTATTGTGAAATGAGTGTGTTTGCCCATACACATTTTATGTCTGTGTTAATGCCTGCACTTGCTTTAACTCTCCCTAAATCCCAAAACACGCCTTGAGAGTTTTACTGCGAAATTCACGCCAAAGCACTTTTTTGTTTGTTTTAAATCACCAAAATGTTGTTATCTGCCACTAGCTTCTCTTGGGAGTCAGAAATGGAAAAAAACAGCCCAATTTCCACAAAGTTGAAAAGAGTAGTTTAAAAAACTAAATATTCATAGATGCAAAACTGACTATATTTTGACCTCCAAATTCTAATGTTACATATACAATTTCAATTTAGCATCAAGAATTACTCCAGTAACATAGATAAAAACAAATTTAAAGTTGTAAAATATATTGGCAATACAGTTTATTTTCTGCAATGACTATTCAGATTGGATTACCAAAAATGTATGAGACTTGAAAGGAATAAATGACAATGATCAAAGATGCAACAATAAAATCAGCATCGTCTGAGCCCAAATCACTGTGCTGCAGGGCTTTCTCTGAATTTTTGCTGCTAAAGTCCAGGACATACAGTGTGAGTGAGAAAAGCTATAAAACCATAAAAAACATTTGCTTTTTCCTGCCCTGGCCCCCTAGGATCATAAACCCCAGACCATCTCCTTCCCGAATCTCTCTTTTCTCACTTGTTTCTTAACTGCTGGGTTATAAATAGCTTTGTCTTCCATTGAAGACACACGTTTTCTTCTGCAGACTCATTTCCTGTGGGAAATGATATGCTCCAAATTCCATACAAACACTTTATTAGAATCCAAAGTTTCAGACTTCTAAGGCTATCTATATTAATTCTGATATTTCACAACGTGTAAAAATTCCAACTAAAACATTTATTTTACTTCCAACATTGTTAATGAAATGTACTACTGTGCTATTATTTTTTACTGAAAGATGCTAACAACAAATCAGTATCAATGGATCAACATAGACTAGGAGCAGAATTGATTTTCTATCACTGGACCTACTGGGCAAAAAACAACAGTATCCAATCACATTTAAACAGCGCTAACCTATTTGTTAAAATGCATCTCTAAATGCTAACATACTGGGCACTGACTTCATCCACAATTTCAACAAATATTCATACTGTACTTATGGTTTGTCTTTTTATGAAATGATGTATCAATTTGAAGCTGTTGAGAAGCAAACCCCCAACTAACTGGCTATGAGTTCGCCTAGCCCACGACTTCTTTTGTCCGTCAATCAACAATAAAGTATTATTCTCCCATCACAAAAGGAAAACCTTTGGAGACAGCAGAGTTCTATGGGTTGTGCAAATGCCCAGTTGCTAAGAAGCAAATATGCTTCTCTTCTAATCAAATAGCCAAGCTCAGCAATGCCGCTGGCTCGGGGCAAGAAGCAAATTCCACCAGCCACAAACTTAGAAACAGTCTTGAATTATTTGTTGCTGACCGCTGGCTGAACCCTGTCCTGATGAGCGCCATCACCATTAGCCACTACTCAATGTATTCCATCAACCAATGGCAACAGCAGCCTGCTACAGCTCAGGCTACAAGAAATTGATCAAACAGGGTAATGAGACAATTTCTTCATGGAGGTTATTTTAAATGAATATAAATATTTTCTTTCTACATAATTTGCCACAGAAAGGTCACTGAACTCTCTGTGATTCCAAAGAAAAATGCTACAGTATCCCCTTTACATATTTGAGTTAAGATAAAGGCAACAAACAATTCTGGGTATTTTTTGATATTAAGCACAAATTCTAATGACCTGGCATCCAAGACAACAGATTAGCTCTAATATTTTATCTGCCCATTGAGTTACAACCAAAAAGCTGATCGTATGCTATTTTAAATATATAAAACTAATCATGATTTGCCAATTAAAAAACATTTGTAGGAGAACATTTCTGTTTAAAGATAGCACAATTAATCTCTCACGTGGATGATTGTGAACACATGAATCACAACGTACATCTTCTTAGCTCAAGTTATTAAAATTTGATATAATTGTTGTAAATTATTTAGTGAAGAATTCATTTTTCTATAGCCTGCCTCCTCCTGCTAGACAGTAGGATAAAATGCATGTTAACTCTTCCAGTTGGCATATGAATCATTTTGCTGACATCTGATCTAGCTCTCTTAACAGGGTGGCATTTATTGCTTCTTTTGCTATCCACACTTTAAACCAAACCACACACCAAAAAAAAAAAAAAAAAAGCCCTGGACTCCTGAATAATGGAACAGAATTGCATACCAGTCTTTTCTGGTCAAATACTCTAATATCTTTCTAAAATTTTAACATAATACATTTTTAGTTGCTATATAGAAGACTGCCGATATGGTATTTTTATAGCTAATTAAAACCATTTACTTATTAGAAAACATTCCTAACTCACATACCAGTAATAAAAATGATTCAAAATAAATATTTTTAATATATTGGTAAGAGACAATTACTCCAAGAAGTAGTGTGTATTATATATTTCACCTAATTAGAAGCTTGGACTCTGAGAAAATAGGCTTTCATGTGGATAAGTTGCTCTGAAAACTTGGTGCATATATATATATATATATGTGTGTGTGTGTGTGTGTATATATACGTGTATATATGTGTTTATATATATATATATACACACACACACCCCTAATACAAGATTATTATGGTGCATTAAATAATGAATTAATTACCATTCAATTAGGCCATGAAGAGGCAATAAAATCATGCTACAGCTAAAGTGATCAATTGAGATCATATGAAAACTCATCTGAATTTTTAGAAACTCTTTTTTAGAAAATTACAAATGTTGAAGTTACATTTGGGGTTTTTGGGGGAGGGTAAAATAATCTTTGAATTCACTTATGATTCTTCCAATGTATATTTACCATCAATAAAAAGATTTTTAGATTACCACACGTGCAAAGGAAGCTCATTTAACTCATAAAGGACAGTTTCTGGTGATTTGGGAGATAAGGCCCAATCAAATACATTTTTCCTAAATCTTTTAAATTGTTTATGGATGCCATCGAATATGACTAGATTACAAAATGAAAGACAAAACAAACATAGGAATGTCCCAACAGAATGCTGCTATATGTTGTCAGACGTTTATGTCACCTGATGGCCAAAGTAGAATAAGTTTCCCTCTTGGTGTAAAGGAAGTATGAAAGCGGCCATTTCCCCACTGTGGATGTTTAAAAATCCATAGACTAGTAACCAATATTTTAAAAACACAAAAATTAGGAAAGGTGTGTGTGCACATTTACACACACACACAGGTTAAAAAGAAAATAAATAGCATAGGAAAATCTTCACAACTAACATAAAGTTCATCTCTTCTAAAAGGAAAAAGCTACTAAGTGTTAAAAAAGGAATTGGGCCACAAGGCTGGATAGAGTGAGATCAAATCCAAGCTGCTTATTCTATTTTTCTCCCATTAAAATTTTGCCATAATCTGAGAACAGACAAAAATTCATAAATCTCTAAATAAGAATCAATAATCAGTTAAAGGAAAATTAGTATCTGGCAGCAAGAGACACCCTATCAACTGTCTAACAATATAACAAATTCAGTCTAAACCACAAAGAACCAATTTAACTTCTGGTGCCAAGGAGCCAGATGGCACTGCTGGAAAAAATTAAGTCTCCAGATTGGCAGCTCGACCCTGTGATTATTGCCCAAGGGAGGACAAAGTGGAAGAAAAGCGGGAGGTTCACTAGGATGGGGATAAATCAATTATCACCAACTTGCTACATCCTTCCCATGATATTTTAATAACAGGTCCTAAATACCATACAAGTGGATATTCGTGGTTCAAATGGATCCAACATGCTAGAAGGTAGGAAAGGGGGAAACAAAGAGTATGATAAATCATAACCAGAGAGAATGGTTTTCAAAGAACCATTTGGGCTGATTTTTGTCACAGGAAATAGACCAGAGCAGAAGTTGAGGGAGAGCCTGCTGCAAGTGGCTGTGGGCTACAAGTCGCCAGTGCGTAAGCTTCTGTGTCAAAACGCTCCTTTGAAAATTCTGGCCTTTTTCCCTTTGCTTTGCATTGGGTGACTGCATGTTCCACCTTCTGCATGTTTTTCAAAAAATTAACCCTTCAGTGGATTTAAATTCACAGTGAAAAGATGACTCCCAAGGATTATTTCATGACCTAAGGAATAATTTGCATTTTCTTGTATGTTAGTATGTTAGAGAGGAAACCGCATCTCATGCATTTTAATGTGCATTTGAAAACATATGAAAGCCCAAATGAGCTACGTTCTCCCCCAATTTGTGATACTTTCCCCACTTCCATCCTGCAATTCAATTCAACATTAATTAATCACCTATGATGTTCATGCCACCACTGCAATCCAATCCAATCCAAATATTCAGTTAGAATTAAAGAGTGTAAAAGAATGAAAAATACATAGTTAATATATGCAACTGTAAAAAATCCATGATCAGTTTTTGCCATACTATTCGAATACAGGGGTGCCATTTACTGAGCAATAGCTGGAAGAATGTGCTGAGATTTGGGGTTCCTAGTACTACCCAGATTGTGTATTATTGTTTCTGAGCATGTGTCGTTATTTTGTGTCATTTTGAGATGTGTAGGTCAAAAAAGCTAGAGTTTGCGTCTTTTAATATCAACAAACTCAGTAACCTACCTGTACAATAACTGAGAAGACATTTCAAAATAAAAAAGGGTGTTGACTAATGCAATTCATTGTTGATAAACAAGTAGCCTTCGGATTGAGCCTAGTTTTTTTTATTAGCTACAAAATCAATCACGTTTCATTGGTAAATTTGTCTGATTAAGAAATCAAGGTTTCAGATCAGCTTCTTTAGACAAATGAAGGCAAGAGATAAAAGTATCTTTTCTAACAGAGAGGTGGTTCCCTCGCCTTCAAAATGAAGGAGCTGGGGATGCATAGACTCTGAGGTCCATTCTAGCACTACAACCATGATGCTCTAAGGTCTGGAAGCCCAGAAAGGCCCCTGTTGAAAGATGAGTCCAATGACTTCCACACAAATTTGATCAATGTCCACTGAAATCTACTCTGATGGATTTCCTGGCTTGTGTCAGAGCATCAGGGTGCGGCTTGCTCCCAGGATACTCGCTCTGGGTACGCGTTCAGTCCCTGCCTGGTGCCTGGACACCTGCAGTGATTGATGGCCGTCTACACTCTGGAATCATGAGCTTCCCCATGAGCACTGCTAGACCGTTTCTCATACAGAGCTCGATTTGAACAAGGATCCCTTAGCAGCTCTGTTGGAACACGGAGAGGCAATGTAGGCTACCCATGGCCATTCTGGATTCCTAGGACACATTTTTTTCCATCACCATTTAGGGAAAAACAGCTATTAAGCTTCACTTCCTGGAATAAACAGATGAAAATGATTTTGTTTCTACCAGCTAGTTCACACACGTGTCTAGGGGGCAGGACCCCGACCACCTAGGTTCCCATATGCAAATAGATTCATAAAAATATGAAGTGTAATGGATACCTAATGGATTTTTAATAATAGATGAAAACTAGATAGAAATGGCTAGATAAAAGAAAAGGAAGATGAAAATAATGAGAAAGTAGGGGAGAAAAGAGAGAGGAAAATTATGTCAACAAGGAAGGAGTGGATCTCTGCTTCCCTAAGGCATAGAGGGAAATTTTTTAAATGCATGATTCTGAAAGTCAAAATGCACATCAGGAAAAACAATTTGCTTTAGCACAATAAGGGTCACTATATTATATTTCAAATCTCAATTCCACACCTGTAAAGAACCCTGCCAACAATAACCCTAAGACATTTTGCCTTTGACAGGGTAGGGCTGCTAATGAGCAGATGTTGCTGTCTAAATTTCAAATATGTAACATCAAGAGAATAAACAAGTGTTATATGACTTTGCTATAAAAATATCACACATCAAAGTACAGCTTGATTCCATTTTAAGAAAATATAATGGATGAAAATCCACACCTATACAACATAATTCAGACAGGAATATTTGTGTTTCTAATAGCAGTGTGTACCAATGCCTTCAAGAACATCTTCCTTTAATGGAGGGGGCCCTGGGCTCTCCAAGACTCCACTGGTTTTGCACAGGTTCTGCCCTCGCTACCAGGCAGGAAAGGTTTTCGGGCCAGCCCATGGACAGACTGTGACCATCACCCAAGGCTCCACAAAAGTAAATTCAAAGACACTCATCCTGAGGCTAGCCAGAGAAGAATGAATGTTTGCCGCAATTTATGCTTTTCGTTTTACAACTTCTTTTTTACTCAGAACTTAATAATTACCAACAAACACCAACAGACCTTGCAAGATACAAAGAACAAACAACAGGATTCTATGAAAAACCGTAAACATGTTTCATATGGTCTTAAGAGTCCATGGGAGGGGCAGCTAGGTGGCACAATGGATAGAGCACCGGCCCTAGAGTCAGGAGTACCTGAGTTCAAATCCAGCCTCAGACACTTAACATTTACTAGCTGTGTGACCCTGGGCAAGTCACTCAACCCCAATTACCTCACAAAACAAAAACAAAAACAAAAAACAAACCAAAAAAGAGTCCATGGGAAACTTAACAAGGTCATAATACAATAGTGTCCCCTTCTACATATTTTTTCTGGGCGTTTTTCCCCATGAATTATAATGTGGTTGAGGTTCTTTTCCATCTCCATCATTACCCACTGATTCACGCCTTTATCCCACCCAAGAAAAGCATTTCCTCAAAACAGGCAGGCAGAGTCAAGCAAAGCACATCAATGCAATGTCCATGAAATGCGTGTCTCACCTACAGGTCCATGTTCGTGGCCACTCTGGAAGACCTCTCTAGAATAAATCACACACTCCTCTATTGAGCTTGGAAAGCCCTACCCAGCATGGCCCCACCGACCTTTCTAGACTCAATGGGCACTCTCATTAATTCTGGCAAATAACCTCTCTCTTCCTCACCCACCACATGCTATTGCCATGCCTTTGTTCTATCTCCCACAGCTAGGATGCACTTACTCTCCTTACCACCACCTCAAGATTCTCTCTCTTTGTTTAAGACACACTTCCAACACTATCTCCTGCACAAGGCCTGTGTTCATCAGCCCAACTGCTAGGGCCCTTTCCCCCAAATTACCTTGTATTCAACCAATCTGCATGTGTGTACACACATAGATAATACATGTATATGTGTGTACATGTTTACACATATAATTTGTATAAAATATATGCATGCATATATACATATATGTATATTGTGTACACGCACACACACACACATACACATATGTGTGTGATTTCCTGATGGGTGAAATTGGGATAATTATAGAACCTATTTCCTCCATTCTATGGATGCTGTGAGGTAAAATGAGGCCATATTTGTAACACATTTTGCAAATCTTAAGGCACTATATAAATGCTACTATTGATTATTAAATATTCTTATTATTAACTATTCTTATTAAATATTAAAATAATTACTTGTTATCTTCTCCATTTAAACGTAAGCTCATTGTGAGTATGGATTGTTCCATTCTTTGAAGTTGTAACCCCAGTGCCTAGCACGGTATCTGGCATACAGTAGGTGCCTAATAAATGCTTGCTGATTGATTGAGCTCACTAAGGTCACTGGAGGTTTGCCAAAGTGTGCAAAAGGCCCCTCTACAGGAGAATGAAGCCATCTGATGTTTCCCAGTCAATGTAAACACTGATTTCTTCTACAGCCTCTCCCTGTGGATACTTAAGCCCCTCCTCTCGGGTTGCTATGAGGCACAGGAGATCACGCAGCCAAAGGGCTCTGCAAACCTTAAGGAATAACAGAAATGGGAATTTAAAAGCCCATCATGTACAAAGCAGATACTACATTGGCTCCACACAGCAGAACTAGAACTTCCTGACAATTATGGCTTACCAAAGTGGAAAGAGCTGCCTCAGGCCATGGCGAGCACCCCTTCGTGTTTAGAAAAGTCAGGGATAAGCTGGATAAAGACGGCCAACAGGGCACCGTGATGAAGGGGACAGATCTGGAACCACAGAACCCAAATTCACATCCTACCTCAGCCACTCGCAATCGCATGACCTGGCCAAGACACACCGCTCAGCTTCCTCCCCTATAATCTATTTGCTGCATTCGATCAGGAGTTATTGACCTAGAGAATGTGAACTTTTTAAATAACTGTATTTTGCCATAACTGTTGTCCTTTTATGCATTTAAAAAGACTGTTCTAAGAATGGGTCCATGGGCTTCGTTAGATTGACTTACAAAGGGGCCTGTGACACTAAAAACAGAGTATAGACTCCCAGGGTGACATGATTTCAGAGGCCCCTCCAGTACTAAATCTGTTATCAGGTGCCTCTAAGAGCCCAACACAAGCCAGGTGATTTGGGTTCAGATACATCTAAAAGCTCCAGAGAAAATGCCCCTCCCCAGAGGGGATCAGGCCAGCCTGCCGATGTTCTGGCTACCTGGTGCCTTACTATATTCCACAGAGACTGATTTCCAAAATCTTCGAGATGATTCTAAGAATATAAAACCAATCAGTTATAAATTTCCTATTTTTGCTTCCTGGCATGATGTCATAATAATTTACAATATTTAGAACCAATTAATAATCAATCAATCGCAATATTTGCGGCTCTGGAAAATCCCCCAACTCTGCTCTCAAAAGGGAAGTCGGCCTGCCTTGCTGCATGTTGAGACTAGAGGCCGAGTAGAAACAAAACAATTTTATGAACCATGAACAGAAGAGAAGGGATGGGGATGGCACACAGGCGACTAACTGGACATCTGGGACAGAACCCAGACCCTGTGACTCCATGTTGCTGCTGTGCAGCTGTGGGAGCTAACTAGATCATGGACAGAGACATGACACTAACTGCACCTCCCTGACACCTTCTGAGCCCTTCCAAGGCCCTGAGTACCCCTGGCCCCGAAAGTGGGACACACTGCCCAAGCCTGGATGGGCAACCCATCCACATGGCTATCTTGGGCAGGAAGCACAGGTGGAAAGGAAGCGGGGGCAGACCTGAGGGGGCAGCAGCAGGATTGGCCCCTTTCAGCTCTGGGTTCTCTGAGGCAGGGGCCCCAGCTCAGCCTGGCTCACAGCTGACAGGGTGCCCTGCGTTTTCCATTTCAGTGTAGAACATAAGCTCTAAGAGCATGAGACCATCTCCCCTCTGCTCTGGATCCCCCATACAGTGCTGTGCACATACGGGGCACTTACTGGGGAAGACCAGCAACCCAGAGAAATCAGGATTCCGAGTAACTCAAGAGGTGATGAAAGGCAGGCGGTGGCCAGCTCGCAGCAGGGGTCAGCAATGCCCTGGACGTAGGGAGCCACTCCGCCCTCTCCCTCCAGCCTCAGAGCTGCTTCTTGGGTTAGTCCCCAGTACCCGGCCCTGCTGCCAACACCCTTGTGCACAGCCTCACCTGTGCCCACCTCGATCACTTCAGTGGCACCCATTCTCTCCACCCTCCAATCCACTGCCCCCATCCCTCCTCTGCTCAGGAGCTTCAGTGACTGGCACTGTGGGGCTGAGTGATGCAATGAAGGGCACCTGTCACTGTGGAGAGCACCCCCTCTCTCCAGGCCCTGCAGGAGTCCTTCTCCACTCCTCACTCTCTCTCACCCCCTCCCACAGCCAATCTCTTATCAGGTCCTGTTGTTTCTGCCTTTACAGACGGAGAAAGCCCAAGACCCTCACTCAACCCCAGAGTCCTGACAACAACAGCACCCCACAATCCAGGGAGGCCGGGAGAGTTCATTCTGCAGCTACCTAGCCGTGTCACCCACATAAGTCAGCCGGAAGATGGGGACAAAGGACCACTAAAGTCACTCACATTAGGTATGTTTTTATTGTACCCGTCAAAATGAAAGGCAAATAATGCAAAAATGCATCCCCTTTGTCTCCAGGCTCCCTCCCCAGACTGGCCTCTGCCCAGAGTTTGCTGAGAGTCTCCCATCTGCAGGCCAAACTCCCCATCGAGCCAATAACTCCATTTTGTTCCTCCTCCATAGTCAAGGTGAGTGACCTCAACAAAGCAGCAGCATGTCCTCTGAGGACGATGGGCCTCATCTCCTCACACTCGTCAGCCCCATCTATCGGGCCCACAAAGCCTGCCTCCAGTCGCTTGGCCTCGGATCCCCAGAGGCCACAGAGGAGCAAGTTGCAGGTCCTCCAGCCCTGCCAACATCCTCATTTCTGACTCTTCCAAGCTTAAGCTATGCTGACTAGGCATGGGAAGTCATTAAACTGGTGCCTCCCCTGCGAGGCTCTCCAGGATCCGTCCCTGCCTTGGTCTTCTCTCTTTACTGAGAACAGCTCAGCCCCCGCAGTCGCCCCTCTGAGGCAGAACTGGAAGACTGGGCCCAGGTTCTCACACGGGAAAAAGGTATCAGTATAGCTAACAGGCTGAGATTATTCTCCTTTTTTTCACCGTAGAGAAGGGAAAGGAGGGTGAGGAATTACTGGCATTCTCTGAGTAGCAGTTGGATCAAGTGTAAGATTTGTTCAGGTAGTTCGTATCCTCCTCTCTCAAGCCCCTTGAGAAGTAACCCCCCCCACACTCTCCCAGGCATGCCCTCCTCTAGAGAGACTCCCTCTAGTTCAGCTGCTTCCCCATCTTCATTTTCTCTAGTCCCATCTCAACAAGCTTTTATTAAGCACCAACTTCATACAAGGTGCCCTGCTGGAGATAAAGGAGCAAAACAAAGGTCCCCGTGTGTGCCCACGGCACACAGGCTTTACTGAGGGATACAACATGAAACATAAGTGCAAGACAATGAGGAAGATAAGAATATACCAACAATGAGGGGGATCAGGGAAGGCTTCCTATAGGAGGCAGCACCGTGGGTGAGCTCTGAAGCTAAAGAGGGGGAATGCGATTCCCTAGCAAGTGGGCAAAGCCCAGGAGAGTCAGAGAAGCACATGCAGGAACAGTAAGGAGGCCAAACTGGCTGGAGTGTCGAGGGTGCTAAGGGGAGTCACGTGCAATAAGCCTGGAAAGGAAGGCTAGCCCCAGCTTGTGGCGGACTTGAGATACCACGCTGAGGAGGGGGATTCCTCGTTATCGTGATCCTGGTCCTAGTGTTTAAGTCAAAAAGCAGAAGAAATGGACGAGAAGCTCCATGGGGACGGGCGCTCTACCACGTGCACTAGGCCCGGCCCCATCTCAGTGCCGGAGCTGGAAGAAATGGCCTGCCCAGCAGGGGCCCTGGTCCTGGGCCCCCTCCCTGAGTAATGGGGGCAGAGTCCATGGTTCTCAGCTGAGACAGAGGAAGCAGGATTGACAAGAAAATGAGGAGGAGGACCCTGACAGCTCCCAGGCCGCCTCTGCTGGTGGAGATCCTCTCTAGGGGCCTATGGAGAGACTCCGGGCTTCAGCTCTGGGCCCTTCTCCTGTCACCTCCCCAGGGCTCAGCATCTCTACTTCTGAAGACCCCAGACCTACATGCCCAGCACCAGTCTCTCTCCTGAGCACTAGCTCCCGTCACAAACTGATATGAGGCATTTCTAACTGGGTGCCCTATAAGCAACTCAAACCCATTACGTCCAAACCAGAAATCACTGTCCACCCCCCTCCTACTCTCCTCAAGTCATTCGAGGCCACCGACGACATTCTAGTCACCCAAGTCTGCAGCCCCAGCAGCAACATGCACACCGTCATGACTCCACAGTTCTCATCTGGCTCCTCTTCCCCACATACGCTGCCCCCATCCTCGTCCAACGCTCATTAATTCACTTCTGGACTGCTGCAATTAAGCTCCTGACTGATCTCCCTCCCTCTAGTCTCTCCCTATTCCAATCCATCTTTCAGTCAGTCAGTAAGCACTTATAAAGTGCCTACTATGTGCCAGGTACTGTGGGGTCAAAAAGAAAGGCAAAATACAGATAGATAGATAATATATAATCTATATATGTCTATGGAGGGGCAGCTAGTTGGTGCAATGGATAGAGCACCGGCCCTGGAGTCAGGAGGACTTGAGTTCAAATCCAGCCTCAGACACTTAACACTTACTAGCTGTGTGACCCTGGGCAAGTCACTTAACTCCAATTACCTCACCAAAAAAAAAAAAGAGAGAGAGGGAAAGTACCTATATATGTCTATGGAGAATACATATAGATATTTGGATAAATATACATATACATGTGTGTATCTATGTACGCACATATATGTATGTGAATATGTATGTGAGCCCCATAGAGCCATTCAGTCCCCTGTGTGCCCATACCAGTCCCTTTTTCCTCCTCATAGATTTGTTCCTCGATGCATCTTTGGCATCTCATCCTAGAATGTCTCCTCCCTCCTGGGCTAAGCCTGTAGAATTCGACACCTCTTCCTTCTCTGGGCCCTCTGACGTCTGCTTCCCCAAATCTCGGGCACGTGCTCAGCTATTCTCGGTTCAACCACAGATGCTAAGGAGTAGTCATCAGTCTTACCCTCCCCCAAGCCCAGATCTTCATGATTCCTGCTTCAACAATGACTCAGATGAATGAATGAAAAAAACCACTGAGGTGTTATCTTTGTGCCAAGCACCACGTTGGGCCCAGGGGATGAACACAGAAGGCAAAGGGTCAAAGAAAGATACGCCTCTTCTAGGGAGGGTGAATAACTCTGTCCAATATAAAGCCAAAGCCAAGGCTGGGGCGATCTCACTCTGATGGCTTCCACAACACAAGTACAACAGGGTGCTCCAGCTGAAAGGTAACTCCTGAAACCAAGAGTTCTCTAGGCAATGAGGCCCAGCTCCTACAGGCTCCAGCTTCTCACCTTCCTCATGCCATGAAACGAGAGACTCATACAACCAAACACCCTATGATGAACAAGAGGCCAGGGGGGAAGCCTCAGGGCCAGTAAGCCAGGGTTCAAGGCCTGACTCTGACACAGACTGACAACTTCTAAAGGGTTCATAGGCAACTCTCACCATCTGTGAAGTGCCAAGCAGGTAGCTCCTATCTGCACTGGTGGAGGGCATCTCCTCATCTGGGAGATACCTCTTCCAATGACATCACACACGTCCAGACCTGATCCTTGTCCCTATGGTTATAAACGTACACATACCAAAAAACAAATAAACTAAAAAACCTACCATCTGCACAGACTGTCAGAAACACAAAGAGCGTTACAAGGAGAGACACAGAGTAAAGCCCCATCTCCAACTAACAGAAGAGACATATGTGTATGTTTACACACCCCCACACACACTCACACTTGCACTCAGACACATCATTTATGTGATGATGGTGAAATTACAGGATTTCTATGGAGCTGAGTGTGAGAAAATGACCTTTTTTGCTGGATGCACAGCAACTGTAGAAATATACACAAGGCAACAGTGATATTAAAACTAGCACTGTGATACTCTTCCTTTAATTAACATATTAATCTCACGGTTCCTCGCTATTTTGGGAAAGAGCAGGGTTGGAAGGGAAGAGCAATTTAACTGCAGTCAGACAGCCAGGCCTGTGCTGCAGAAGTCACTTCCGGCCTTCACACAAATTTCCCAGTCAGAGAGAGAGAAAGTTTGTTACCCACGTATGTAATGAGGAATTTGGAAGATTTATGTCTCTGCTTTATTCTCTCCACTGCTGCACTAATTGCCAGCCTTAAGTGCAGGAGCTGGAGGGGGGACGTCACTACCACTCGTCCCCTCGAATCCACAGCCTTCCTCTACAACCCTAGAAGGACCAGAACTTAAGGAACAAGTGAATTGCCTCAAAGGAACAAGGGAATTTGGGCTCCAATTGATGCACCTGATCTTGCTGGTGTCTTAAGAACATCTGCCCAGAGGCGGAACCAGGGCATAATTCTATCAAGTATCCACTCTCCCAGGGCAGAATTCCTTCTAGAGGCCTCTTCAGTCCCACCTGTCCCCTCACTGCCACCTGCCACCACAAAGAGAGGTGCCCCTGGGACCCCTGCTTCAAGGGTGGCTAACTTCTTCTCCCTTTCACTAGTCATAAGCCCAGGTGAAAAGGGCAGGAGGGAGAAGTGGAGCAAAGAAACCTTTTCCTCTTGCCTCAGGAATGAGCCTTTGCCAATAGGAGGGGGAGAATTGAACTCATTAAGTTAATGTGCATAAAAAGCACTTAGACACACATGGCTTCATCTCTGAGACAATCATTTGCTACTGGGAAGCTCAGCCAGGTAGCCCAGACATCAAAGAAATGGGCCCTGGGCAGAAAGAGCAGAGCAAGGGCCATGGGACCCCTCGCCCCAGAGCAGCATGGGACTATGGCTACAGCTCTGATGGGGACCAGCTAGGCAACACTGGGCAAGTGGTTTGGCCTCTTGGGGACTCGAGGAAGTGTGTAAAATGAGAGATTGAAACAGACGCTCCCAAAGGCCTGAAGTCTATGACTCCATGAGCCATTCTCATTGGCTCTCTTCCCCGTCTTCATTCAGTGAGACCCCCAAGGACCTTGCCCAGGTTGGTGGAGAGAGGGTCCACTCACAGGCATCTTCCAATGTCCTAGCGAATCCTAGCAAGAACTGGCCCTCAGCAAGTGGGAAGTGGCCTCCCCTCTGTTAGTAACCTCATACATGAGGAATAGAAGGAAGGACTTGTTGGAGCTTCTGAAATCTCTCAAGAGTCCTGAAGGGGAGGGTACTGGGAAAGCACCTTGAAGCCCCTCCAAGAGGCCACAACAGCCCAGAACATAGAGTACCCAAGGGGAAGAGGTTCAAACCTGGCCCCCTGGGGCAGGTGGGGCTCTTGACCCATTTGGATTCACTGAGGTCCCAGCTAAAAATTCCTCTCCTCCCACCCCCAACAAACACACCCAAGCTTCCTCCATTCTGTTTATGCCCTTTCCCTGATTCTGAGAACCTCTCAGCACCAAACTGCACATATGGTCCTGGAGAAGATGCACTTCCACTAGGGAGAGTGGCAGTGGTGGGCAGGAACAAGTGAGGAAGAAATGCAGAAGAGAAGAAAGGTTCTGTGGCATGGCCCCACCTGTCCCAAGCCCAGGGCCCCCAGCTCCGGGGCATGGCTAGCATGACGGCCCAGGCATGCTGACAGGCTGGCCTCAGCAGCCAGCCAGGAACAGGCCCCCAATTTTTTGGAGTTATCACCACCTCTTGGCCATGTGTGTCTATGCCCTCCACAGGCAAGAGAAAATAATCGGAATTGTCCAGCCCCCCGGAGAGAAGCACTTATTTCAAGCTTCATTCAATAAAACCAAAGACGCCAGGCAGCCCCATGGAGTTCAATATAATGGGATTTCACCTGTGCACAAATCCCATTTAGAACAAATTCCAAAAGGGTCATGTGGATTTTTTTAAGCTGGGTTCAGACAATTATGTATTGTATTAGTAAAAAGGTTAAGCACATTCTTGTTCCAAATTCAATCAACTAGAATTTCCCCTTAAATAATCAAAGAACATTCCACAGAAAAGTCCAGAAAGGGAAAAGTGCAATCCACAGGAAATCAGAGGGGGCCTCCAGCAAGTACTCAGTCCGTCCCTCAGTGATGGCCTGAGGAAGGCAGCCATCCCTCAGGACAAGAAGCTTTGCCTAACTGATCCTCCTCTGACCTCTCTGCACTTTCTCCCACTGCTCAGGGACTGTTCTGGGGCCAAATAGAACAGATCTCTCTGCTTGAAGACAGTTCTAGAAACAGCCCCTCCCTTCCCTGTCTTTCCCATCCCCAGCTCCCCTGACCAATCCACATACAGCATGGACTCAAGGCCTTTGGGCATCCTGGCTGCTGTCTCCCAGACACTGCACCTTATCAATGTTCTCAATCCAGGGCCCCCAGAAGGGCACACAGCAGTGCAAATGGGGTTTCCAAAGGGACTTTCACCTAATTCCCAGTAATTAGTGTAAGCTAACTTGGGCGGGCTTGGGTTGGGTTTTCTAGAAATGCCTGTCACACCCCAAGGCTGATTTTCATTCAGCTTGCAGTCCACTAAAACCTCCAGATCATTTTCAGACTGCTGTCTGTGGGAACCAATTTTTAATTGGGGAGTGCTAGCTAAGCGGCTCACCGCAATATTGGGGCAAGGAAGGAGACCGGCAGCCTCCCTCAAAACAGAACAAGATTTATTTTAACAAGAACGAACTTAAAAAATAACACAAATAGGATCAGTAGGATCAAGGGAAAGGAAATAAAAATGGGGAAAGGGAAATTATAATACCTGAAAAAATACCACTGCCCAGGAATCAGCTGAAAATACGCAGCAGAGTACCTGCCACTTTCCAGCTTCCACCTAGAATGCCTAATTCTCCTCCCCCAAACCTAGAAACACCCACACCGCCCCAGCCAATGGGATGGCCGCTCTGACAGTCACATGACTGCCCTCACTAGGCTTCCAATCATTATAATTTTGCCAGGCCCATGTAGGCGTTGTCGAGTAGTGATGACATGAGGTGCCAGAGCCCTGGCAACGGCTACAACCAGTGGGTGGAGCACTGTGCGGTTTTCGGAGCCCCAGGCCAGTGGGCACCAAGGCATAAAAACCTCAAATAACAGTTAATTCTTTACATGTCTGACCTCACCTCCCCAAGCCTATATTTGTGAAGTCATTTTTCCAAACCCAGGTATAAGGCTTTACATTTCTTCCTATTGAATTCATCCTACTAGATTCACCCCAGGGTTCTGGAACCTGTCAGGATAGTTTTGAATTTTGACTCTACCATCCAGTGTGGTAGCTACCTGTTCCAGGCTGGTGTCATCTGCAAATGTGATGAGAATACCATGTGTGCCTTTATCCAAGTCCGACAAAAAAAATGCTAAATGACTCTGGAACAAGGAAGATCCCTGGGGCACTCCACTGGAGACCTACTGCCAAACTGACATAGAACCAGAAGAGTCCAGCCCATCACCTAGTGATTCATCCAATCATACTGTCTCATTGGTATCAGTCCATCTTTCTCACAGGAATAATTTCTCCTTGTTGAGCCATTCATCCCTGTTAAGTCTCATGCCTTCCTCAAGGAGAAATCATCTTTGGCACATGTTATGTTATGTAAGACATGACGGCTCATTGCGTCTTGTTGGGAGAATCAGAGAGCAGGGCCCCAGGATCACAAGGCCCAGCAGGAGCCAGATTCCAACAATCCACCTTCACTCTTTTCCCTTCTGCTTCTGTGCAAAATGGACAAGACCACCCAGCATCTCTCCTTCCTGAAGCAGCAATGACTTTGCCACACTGTCCTCATGCCAGTGACTCCTCTTTCTTTTTCCCAACCTGAATGAGGACTGTCAAGATGGGATGACAGAGCTGGGGAATTTCATGCATGCTGGTCCTGCCTGCCCCCTGCCTTGTAAACTCAGACAGGCATGGCATCTTCTCTCCTTCTGGAGCACCCAAGAGCACCCACCCCAGAGCTCCACCAAGGGCTCAGAGTCCTCCCCAAGTCCTCTCTGACTTTCCACTGACCTCTCCTTCCTCTCTTCCTCTTCTCCTCCAAGAAAAATCTCTCCAAAGCATTCTAATATCTATCTCTGTCTCTGTCTCTGTGTGTCCCTCTCTTTCTGTCTCTCTCTCTGTGACACACTCTCTCTCTCTCTCTCTCTCTCTCTCTCTCTCTCTCTCTCTCTCCCTCCCTCCCTCCCTCCCTCCCTCCAAGTCATAGGCAGAATGACTCCACCCCTGAGAACACAATACATACAACATGTGGGAACACAAGTTCTTTGGGTACAAAACAGGATTTATGGGAATGTCTTAAGCCTCATTCTCTCATCATTTCTTCAAAGAAGAGAAGCTAAGATCTAGGAATACAGACTAACTCCAAAAAAAACCATGACTCATTTTTTGTCTTCAGTTGAGCCACCCAGATCCCAAACCAGTACCTAGCACAATGCCTTACACATGCCAGGAACCTGATAAATGTTTTTTTAATTGAATTGCTGAAACCATACAACCACCCAAAACCTCACCAATTGATCAACAAACATTTATTAGACACCTACTGTGTGCCAGGAGACACGGCACAGTGGATAAAGGGCTGGCCTCCAAGTAAGGAGGCCCTGGGTTCAAGCAGGGTTCAGGCAGGACTGAATCATGGAGTATGTGGAATGTCATAATGGTTAAAAGAGTAGGAGATTGGAAGGAAGGGGCAGGTTGGGAAGAGCTTTAGAGGCCAGACAGAGGAGTCTATATATGATCCTAGATGTAACAGGTGTCCCTGGATCTTATGGAGTAGAGGAATGACACAGGCTGACCTATGCTTTATGGAAATGGAAATAGACTGGGAAGAGGAAAGACCCAGGAGGATCCCCTGCAAAAGCCCAAGGCAGAGGCGATGCCAGCCTACAGAGCAGTAGCTGTGTTAGTGCAGGCAGGAGAGGCTGCAGACAAAAACAATGGGGTCTGGTGACTGACTGGCTGTTTGGAGTGGGTGAGAGTGAGGAGTCAAGGATGACAGCAAAGCTGTACACATGCATGGCTGAGGTTTGAGGAATGATGGGGGAGAGAAATGATATGTTTCAATTGATTTCTAAGCATTTATAAAAATAAAGATACAGGCTGAGGTGCCGATCCAATGATGTCCCACTTGAAATGTCCTATGGGCAGGTGAGGGATGTGGCACTGGAGCTCAGGAGATCCTTGGACTGGGTACAGAGCTACAGGAATCGCCTGTAGAGATGACCTCTGAACCCGTGGCAGCTGATGAGGTCACCAGTCGACAGGGGACAGAGAGTGTCCAGGACAGAGCCACCCACGGCTGTCTGATGATCCCCCACACAAACCCAAGCCAGCTCCAAACTCCCCCTGGTCTGCCAAATCTCCCAGGCACCAGGCTTCAAACCTGAGAGGGATCCTTTCACATTGTTCTCTTTCATCCTCTGTCTCCATCGAGTCTTCTCGGGATTGATGTTTTCCCCCTGCCACCATCCTCCTCATCTCCCACCATGTGTTGGTCACACACCACAGCTCCTCAACTATGGCTTCTCCCTCCATCGATCCCAGATACTGTCGCCAAATCAGTCTCCCTAAAAGAGCCTGGGCCCCCCCCCCTCCTGCTCCAGAACACAGAATGGTTTTCCAACGCACTGGCTCTACATTCTTTCTCTTGGCACTCAAATTCCTCAGTTATCTGGTCCCGCTTTAAGAATGAGACCATAGGGGACAGCTAGGTGGCACAGTGGATAGAGCACTGGCCCTGAATTCAGGAGGACCTGAGTTCAAATCCAGCCTCAGACACTTGCCACTTACTCGCTGTGTGACCCTGGGCAAGTCACTTAACCCTCATTGCCCTGCCCCCTCCCCCAAAAAAGTGGTTAAATTTTTTAAAAATAAGACCATAGCTATCCAGTCCAAGCCCTTCATTTTAGAGCCAAAGAGATATGGAGGCACTAGACATCTCCAGACTCCAGGCACTTCCTCTGGTGAAGCCTCATGCCCGGAGCGCTCTGCCCCCTCATCTCCAGCTCCTGGCTGCCCTGGCTTTCTTCCAGGCTCAGGGAAAGCCCCAGCTTCTTCCAGAAGTCTTCCCAGTCCTCCATGCTAGTGCCTTCTCTCTGCTAATCAGCCTCCCCTTAGCCCATCTCTATCCTGTTTGTCCATGGCTGTTTGTATGCGGCCTCCCCTGGGAGACCAGGGGCTGCCTGAAGACAAGGGCAGTATTTTTACCTTTCCCTGTATCTTTGGTATCTAGCACAGGGCCTGGCACATCACGCGCTTAATAAATAGTGGTTGACTGATTGCATAGATATGACTTGCCCAGGGCCAGGACCACTCAAGGCCTGACAGTATGCACACATGGTTAGTCAGGATTAGAACCCATGTCTCCTAACTCCTAGGCCACTGTTCTTTCTGTTCCTCTCCCAGGCTTTTCCATCAAACATTTGTTTCATCCCTCAAGACCTGACTATGATTCACTCAGCTAAGAGATCCCCGGTAATCATACCATTTTTTCCCTCTTGGTTCTAACCTGTGAGATCACCAAAGAGGAGAACTCCCAATGTGGAAATGCCCTTTTCTCAACAGAGAAGTCTTAGACAGTGGACTGCCAAGGTCCCACAGACAGTACACATCCAAGGCAGTATGGAAAGCTGCCTCTCGCTGACTCCAGGACCAGCTGTCTACGCACAATGCACTATAGAGCACATTATCTCACAATCCCACCTCGCTTCAGTCAATTCATTTGTAGAAAAAACAAGTTATTTACAGGAGTGTGAATAAAACATTTGGCACTTGTCTAATGTAGCTTTGTACGGTAAAGTTTCCTTTATTTACAGAAAAATGTATTGAAAATTATTAAATGTTATTGAAATATGTCCTATCTTTCCAACTCAATCATAAGACCCACAAAGTCATAGACAAGGTGAAATTTGTCTTTGGCTTCCTTGGAAGAACACAGAGTGCACACAAAAGGTGCTCAATAATTGGTTGCAGTGTGATTATCCTGCATTTGCTTGTCTCTGGCTATATAACGGCTGTCCAGAGTTCCATGTTGTGGCGCCATATCTCTCATGAGAATATTCAGCTTTTGAAGGAAAGGAGTGTGTCCTTTGTGTTTTGGGGGAAACCCCAACTCCCTGGCCAAAGGATCCAACACAAGAGGACTAAACAAGTGCTATTATTGTGTTCAATTCTACTACCAGAGAAACAAGCCTATCCATTCACTGGCTGAAACAGAAAAAAGGAAGGTTTATGAAAAGGTTCACTGGGACAGATGCTGCCGAAGCTAAGTATGTATAACCTTCAAGCCAACCCTCAGCCGTCAGAATAACATGAAAAATATCCAAAATCCGAGCTTCCGTTATCAGAAGTATCTGACGATGCTGTGGAGAGACAATGTCTAACCAAGGGAGGAGAATATTTGTGAGCCTGGAAAATGGTTCCTATTGGAAGGTACTTTGTGTTATAAAACATGTTTCATCCTCCAGCAGAAGCCAGCAGAGAGTAGGCCAACTGATTTTTGTAAGAAATGGATGGCTCTGTGCCCCATTTTACAAAATAGATATGTTTCTCAAAGGTTGCTTATATGTGGAATGTTTTCAAATCTATGCATAATTTAAGTAGACTATGAGAACTCACTATTTAAAGGAATCCTGGGGGTCATTTTGTAAAGCAAAAAAACCAAAACAAAAACCTTTTTATAAATGTGAATCATCACCTAGAAATTTATCTGTCTTTAAATCTAAATTTCCACCCACCAAATCTGTACACCAGAGGAAAAAAAAGATCTAAATGATCACTTACAAGCAGAGGCCCTGGCTGCTTCTGTCACTACATCCTATTTCTTAACACAAGCTGATTTTCCTATCACTTTTTTTTTTTTTTTTTGCTAAGAAAAATAGGATAGTGCCGCTAGGCTTCCATTTTCTTTCCACTTTTCTGGGTTCTTCTCCCCAGAGGTTTCCAGGTTCTTATCAATAGCATGATCATAGCCTAGTATGGAATCAGATTTGCAACAAATGCCCCCAAAGGTCTTGTGACCTCTAAAGGACAGGAAGATTAGACTCGCTACGGGGCTCCCCCTCACTACCTTCATCCCCTCACCACCTTCATCCCCTCACCTCCTTCATCCCCTCACCTTACAAGGAAGACGTTCAAAAGCACAATGCAGTTGGAATTGAAAATGTTTCTTTCCTTTTATCTTGGATTATTTCAAAAAGTTTATATTTCTCAATAAGGAGAAATAACTTTTAAATGTGAAAATGACCAAAGAATAGAAAATTATCTGAGAAGGGGAAATCATCACACATTAGCTTCCCCAGTGCTAGTCACTCCATTCCCCCCCCCACCCCTATCATAATTGTGTAAACATACTTGAAAGGGAAAGTACCTTTAATACAGGATATAGAGTTCCATTCTCTACATAATTTTATCTGATGACAACTTGCCTAATTCACATTAATACTCTAATATACTTGGGCGCACAATGGCATCAACATTTAAGAAGCCAATCTGCCAGATTATTTTTCTTGAATAATTCTCAAATTAAAACATACAATAAAAATGAACTTCCAAGTGATTTAAATATTTCCTTCTTAAGCTACCCTCACCAAATGAAAATTTAGCATTATTTTTATCATCATTTACAAATAAAAAATATTTTTCTTCCAAAGTGTTTCGTTTATCCCTAATGTTGAATTTAAAATTTATTTCCCATCAGAAAAAAAATGTTTCCAAATATAGATAGAAAAAACTGTTACACTATTTTATGCTACAAGTCATACTCAAATTTGTCATCGCTGATGTTACAACAAACCCATTCATCAATAAGGTGTGGGTTCTTTTTTTTTTAAACACACCACTCAAAAATCAATTATCTCAACTCTTTTGTATAGAGAAGTAAGTAGCACACCTTTCAAGCAACTAGTATTAATGAGCAGACACGAGTATAGAATCTCCATCTGTTTTTCTGACAAAGCTGTGGCTACTCCAGCCTCTCATTGAAATTCCATTAATCTAGCGCTCCAAGGTCCAATGCGAAAATCAAAACTCCATCTAACCCTTTATCAGCTCACAATAACCTACAAGTGAACTCTGCCTGTTAGCATGCAGCAAGTTATGATTTTGCTATCAATCAGGCTCTCGGCCAATAAAAGAAAGCCGGCTGCAAACAGCCTGTCTGGCAGGGCCGGGAAGGTTTGTGGTTGTTCTCGGCCCCTTCCCGTTTCGGTAGGGTGTCTGGACTTTGTGAGATTATGCATTATTCTCCTTTGCTGTGATTTAATTGCTACTAGCAATCAAGTCGAAACATCACTGAAGTGTGCTTGGATTTCATTAGAAGATATAGCTTATGCTACTTTCCTACAGTACCTAATAAACCATAAAGAAACCAAAACACATATGGCTTGAGGGAATAACTGGAAAATTAGGTGGCCATTTGGGAACTGAGTGAACTTTTGAACCAGAGGAACAGAGAAAAAGAAATATTAAAGGGAAAGACAGACTTAGAATGCACACAGAGATGTGCAGGTTTGACCTTTTCAGTACCTTGAAAATTACATTAGCATTATGAAAAATACATATCATGCTTGGAGTTTATAATCCATCAAAGTTTAGATACTTATGATGATGGCCTACCATAAGGTAAAAGTCAAAAGGACAAAACAACAATCGGATTTGACAAAAGGCCTTTGGGTGACCTGTGCTAATTTGGTTATACTGATTGTTAAATGCATTATCTTTTTAGTAATTAATACATCATTAGGCTGAGGTCACATGATGAAGGAAAATGATTCAGCAAGGAATACAATGCAAATAAAAAAGTAAAGACCCAGAAAAAGGAACGCGTGTAACTAAATAGTATTTTATAACTGGAAATGAGGAGTCTGAGCAATGGCGTTGGTTTGTTGGGTTTTTTTAATTCATAAAAATAAAGTCTTAGAAAAAAATTAACCCTATAAACAACACTGTTAAAGTACATATGAAATAAACAGATCTAAAACTTAAATTCATGGGGTCTAAACACTGAAATCCTTTATTCAAATATGAGTTAGGCGAATATTTTCCAAAAAATAACAGAAATGAGTTTCACATAGCTATGTAGAATCAGGCATCTTTTAATGCCTTCTCTTTTGGGACTATGCATGTATTCCCTATATACCTAACCCTGAAAGTATCCTAAATATTGTAGTTGGGTGACTTATAAGAAAGGAAGGATATAGTTAATTTGTTTTGTTATGAGATGATCATAATTTAATAACTGTCCAGTCTTCCTAAAAAAATTCACTGAACGATTTCTCCGTCAGGTGGCTATTTAGCTTGCTGTGGTTCTTTGGTTTTTGTGATATTGTTGTTTTTAAGGAAAGTCTTGAAATAATCTTGAAATTTTGCTTTACAAAATTCAAGCCATTTTTCCAGGGACTATGAATAATTCACATTTATAGTTTCAGAGAGAATTATGCTTACTTGAAAGCAAAAAGGTTTTACTTTATAAGCCAAAAAAACTGAACTAAGTAAATAAAAAGGATTTCTAATTTCATCTGAAAATAATGTCTTGTCAATTGCAAAACCTTCTCTATTAGAAAATATGCCTCTGAATACTAGATTATGTAAGTTAATATTCTGTTTGGATCATAAAGCCGTAACAGAAGAGAAAGCAGCATCTTTTAAAACAGGAAAGCAAAAACGAAAAAAACAGTGTCTTTTTCCTTAAAAAAGAGAAGCTCGAGGTTTGCCAAAACGGAGAATTCAACATAAAATGAATATGATTATTATTGCTACACATTGTGCAAAGTTCTGAGTATAAAAAAAGATTGTGTTATTCTGAATCAGTGGTTAGAATGTTTATCACTTATGCATGTACTTGACTTATCCCTGTTCTGCAATAGACATAATTTTATACCTCATAAAAGCAATTTATGCTTCCAAAGGGAATAATCTGGATAACATAAAATGTGGAGTGCTCTGTTGCGGGAAGCATATTTTCATTCAGCAATTGTACTTAGAGATGGAACTGCACAGTTTGATCATCATATCATGGCAGAAGGCATAAATCACGCCTATGTCTATATGAAACTTTCAGTGCCACAAATTAATATGCATGGCTAATTTATCGATACACATGCCTAATTTATAGCTATAGATCACCCTTATCAGGTTCTGTATGGTGGAAATGTGTCTGTTTTCAAAAGAAAAAGCACACACTACAACAAAAAAAAGTTTCATAATTTGTGACATTCAATAATGTCCATGATAGCATGAAAATATGCAAATAATTAACTACTATCACTGATTAAATATAAAATATCAAAACAACTTTTGTCTTTTTTTTAAAGCAACAAATGCAGAAAAAAAAACCTATACAGAAGAAGCACTGGATGAAAGCCTGTCTCAATGTGAGAAGGCACTGCAGGAATAATTAATTTAATATTTTATGAACCCATTTTGCATGAAGTTTGCAGGAAAAATATCAATCAAGCACACTGTTTCATTATTTATAAAATAAATAATACAGCAAGCCATTAAGAAGCATAATAAAATTAAGCAAGAATCTGATAATATTAAATTAACCAACAATGGGCTACTAAAGATATTCACAAAAATGTTCTGAGCCCTCTCAAATGTGTCAAAGACATATTTCCAAGAAAAGGGGTATTTCAGTTAAACTCCTCCATCATTGGGATGAGGTCAGTATGCTGCCGGTACCACTAGAGAGAGCTCTTCAGTTCCTTAAAGGTTCTTGGAAAGGTAAGCAAACCCCCAGCTGCCTTTGGAGGCCCACACCCTCCCTTTCAAACAAGGATATCTCCCTAAACATGGCAGCTCCCAAGAAGGGTAATCTGAGGGAAACGGTTACCTACCATCAGAGGGGGCCTCATCGTCTTTCTCACAGCGATCGGACGTTTGGGAGAGCGTATCTGGAGGCCCTGGGAAAGGATCGTCATATTCTTCTCCATCTTCTGTATCGACTGTAAAAGAATTAAAGAAAGGCCTTTTACAAGGTGACGATTTAAAACTAGGCAGCTCTGACAAAAGAATCTGAAATTGTTAGTGAATGTAGCAAACTGTGCTTCCAAAACAAGTCACGGCCCAACCCTAAGTGATTTACATTCAGCTCAACTCAAATCTTTTCAAGGGAAACAATAAAGCACAACTTGTTTACATCTGTTATAAACGTATATTCTCCCCAAATTATGAAATCTGTCGCTGCAAAATGTACACCAAAATGCCAAAGAACCCAGAAAAGGGATTTGGCCAAACCTTCAGGCTCTAGATCCCATTTACCTAACTCACTAACGGACAATAACAAACTAGCTGGGTAAAGGGATCATCTGAAACAAGCTGAACATCAAGTTCTTCTAAAAGCACGGAAGGACAAAAGATTATAAAATGGCCCTAGCTGTATTACAGGGATCATCAACCTTCAGGGAAGATGCTTTTTAACAACTTAAAAAGTAAAACTTGAATAAGCTTGTAATGTTTATACCTAGCAGCCTTTGCTTTGCTTTCAATAATTTTTTTTTAAACATTTTTTTCTGGCCAATTTCCCCCCTTGGTTTTCTGTTTTTAGTCTCTGACACAAAGTATCTCTTATAAATAAATTCATCTTGGCAGGTTCATGTCAGAAGATCTGGACTTCAATTCATATTGAGTAAAAAGCTACAATGATCTACGTGATTACACTGTGGACCACACCACAGGAAGGGCTGGGAGACACACACACACACACACACACACACACACACACACACACACACACACACACACACACACACACCCCTGTATGTGATAGCAGAGCTGCTTGGGATCCAAGGAGAGAGCTAACACAATAGACACAAATAGCATGGCAGGATTCATCCGAAGTCTCGCTCTCCCGGGCAACTAGAGTGCCAGGCTGGACCCTGCCAAAGGAAGGGCTGGGCCATCCTACTCTCCCCAGCTCTGAGGCAAGCCCTCTACACCAGCTGCTACTGGTGCCCTGTCACATTTGCACTATGTAATTATTATTTGAAACATTCTCTTTCAAGATTTCCATGTCAAAGTAACTGAAGAGTCAACGTTCATCTTTAATTCACTAGATGTGGCCGTTCTACTGGGCATTGATCATCCCGCTCCATACTCCAGCCGAGGCCTTAGCAATGGAGCATGGTCGGCTCTGTTGCCATTGCCGATTAAGCCGCCACAGGCACAAGGATGTCTTGGCCACCTTCCAGTGAAATTTCAAGGAATAGGGATAATTCTTAATGTTTTTATTTCTGAGCGTCTCTCTTTTCAGCCACTCCAAGCCCTTGACAAATAATCAGTTTGTAAGAGGATAATTCTCCTTTCAAACATGAGCTAACAAATGCAGAAATCCGTAAAGATAATGGCAAAGGTAAACTTTAAGCACAGAACCACATTTCATGGAAGAGTCTTTGGAAAGAATAATTACTAACAATAACTGACATGGTTTACGTAGAATTTGAAGCTCGGCAGAAGACTTTTCAGACAAGATCCCATTTGGATGGGACTCTTCGGCCCCAGACTCTAGGACTCAGGGGGTCCAGCCCCCCAACTCTCTCTCAGAAGATCTCCTCAACTCAGATTCTCTTGCTGGACAATTCTCAGTCTCCCTGCCAGGTAACTGCAGCTTTAGAGGGAATTACCTTTACCAAAGATGTGCTCGTCTTTATCTCACAAATGCCATAAGATTTCTGTAATAAATCAAGGTCAGTAAAAAGTCAAGTCCAATAAGAGACCAAAGATATACTCTGGTCACATTACCATGACCTTCTCTGAAGAAAAAAATAACTACTCAACACCATTTTGAAATATTATTCAAAAGAAACTTCCAAAGACAATTCATTTCGGTTTGACATAAGAAGAGTTGCATGGTGCTTTTCAAAACAATGAGGATATGTAGGTGTTGACAGAGCTGACACCCACACAAGGCTTCACCGATTCACGTCAATCTTGGGTGATCTTTGACACCACATGGTGGGGGTCATTTCTATTTTACATGTACAAGGACACATCCCACAGTGAACATGGAGATGTATGACAGGCCAAAACACGTTTATATCTAGATGATGTTTTTTAATAACAGGCTCCTGCTACAATCAACGAAATGGACAATAAATCTGAGGGTGAACAAAAAAGCCTTCAACAAACACTGTGGGCAAATCCAAAGGGGGTCTTTTCAAGTGAAGGCTTTCAAACAGCAGTACCACTGCAGCCTGAGTTTACAAAGCCCTTGATGCACACCACCTTATTTTATCCTCACCCTCTAAGGTAACTCTGCTAAGGGGACTCCTACCAACAAGATGAGGAATTCCAAGTTATCATATTTTATAACAGGAAAAACAACTCGACATCAGCAATCAGACATGTCGATCATTGTGTTTTAAGCTTTGCAGTTTCTATGTAAGGATGAAACTGTCTGTAATTCACCCATTCTGTATCATGAAGCTCATTTAAACAGTTTTTTAAAACCACAGGAGGGGTTCTAAAAATATTTTATTAAGAACAAAGTAACTTGAGAACATCCCATCAGGTTTCTGTCTTCGTTTTTTTGTTTAGCTGGGATCAACTCAGAGGTCAGTGAGGCAGAAGAATACCTTTCCCCCACCCCTACCCCACACACGGAAAGGAGAAGGCAACCAGGATTTATGGCACAGCCCCTGTGCCCCTATTTCTCCCTACTTCACACCTTTCTACTGGCCCAGAAACAGCCAAACCCCCGATGGCTCCTTTAAGGTTCACGGGGACTACACAGAAGCTTAGGCAGAGGGGTCGCTGTTGAGCAGTGTAAAGCATTCCTTCCCTCCAGGGATGTTCAGTATTTGCAAATATACCTGTAAAGACATACATAAATTAAAAGGAAAATGTTCAACTTGTATTTATGTAATAGGAAACTGAACTCCCAACCAACAATGGGCATCAGGTAAACGTATCCAGTACAATTTACAGACGTAATTGAAAGCATTATGGCCTAATCAGACATCTAAAAGAAAAGCGTGCTCAAATGAAATGTCTATAGAATCATTAGCTGGCGGCCCTTCTATTACAATCACACATAATGTCGGTGCTGCCTTGAGCCTGGGCCAACGACAACAGCATAAATTTTGCATCTCATTTCTGTGGTCATAAAATTAATGATCAGTTTAAAAATACTTCTTGGTAAAAGTTATTGCACAAAGAAAAGACATGAATGTGTCCCTGTGATGTACTCACAAGGATAATTACAGGGTTGTTGCTCATTAATACTGTTTCTTGTTTCCCTAGAAAAGCATTTGATTTATCCTGCAACTTTCAAAAGTTTAATTAACGATACAAAGTTAACTGTCTAAAAGACACTGATTCCATTCTCTGCTTCCTATAATTTCAGTAGCAACTTATGTTTGAGAGAAGAATATTCTATTTCATATTAGCCCACAGAAGTCTCTTTTTTAGTTTAAAGGCTTACCTTTTGGGTGCGAATCCCTATCATTCCTTTCGCTTGATTTTTGTATGCTCAAACAGCACCCAATAAGGGCCCAGATACTGGCTAATATTCTGTTTATGTCATAGGAAACTGAACTCCCAAACAACGATGGGCATCGGATAAATTTTTTTTTCAAAGTGCAATGCATTTAAGCCATTTACTATCTTATCTACTAAATTCCACCCCTATTCAATAATATGCTCTGTCATTCTGGGAGGTCTGAAGTATTTTTAAAAAGAAAGGGTCTAAACACTTGACACTTACTAGTTGTGTGACCCTGGGCACCCTCATTGACCCACCCCCCCCCCCAAAAAAAGAAAAACGAAAAAGAAAGGGTCTAAAATCAAAAATTATCCAGTCTACAAGGGGAAAAAAAACCCTTAATTTGATTGACGGGAACAAGAAAAACTAAGAATGTTCTAGTGACCTAGATCCAAATCACATGAAAGAAAAAAGAGAACATATATCTTTTACTAGTACCTAAAGGACATGGGGGAAAACATTTACCCTTTTCTAAAAATGCAATTCTAAATTTTCTGAAATGAAATATTAGCCAGAAAATACTAAATGGTCACTATCCTCACTTTACAGTTTATGAAAAACAACAACAACGACTTGGAAGAGGTAAAATCACTTGTGTGACTCACAAATGAATGAGACCCTGGAGATCTCGATCCCTTGCTCTGTGTGTTTGGTTCATTGAGCTGTGTCTCTAAATCCTAAAATGCAACCAGATGATGGCCTGTAACCTGCCATGTGTTGTGGGAAACTACTTGAAGTCATAAAACTTTGCAGGGCCCTGGTCATTACAAATAAGTTCCTCCTCTCGGTCACTCTTTTATTATATGATGGCTTCTTTATAGCAATAACTCCGAACATCAAAAGGCAACTACTTCCACTCAAGTGAAGGAAAGCCAGAAAAATCAGAAAACCGTGTCTCAAGCATTACCTTTGAAATAGATTCCCACCTACTGCCGAGGGGCCCCATAACCTCACACACGAGTACAGCATTTATGCATGGACTAGGGGGAAAAAAACACCAGCAAGGACATTGCTCAGATTTCATCCTGGAGCCAACTTTCAACTCAAAGTTCATTGTGGAGGCAGGAAATAAAGGGCCATTCCCAAATTCCAGAAGCTCCTGCACTGGCCTCGAGGCCTTGGCCCACCGAGGCCCAAATAAAAAGAGGTCCCTTCCTGCCTACCATAAACATCATTTGTTCTGGCCATTCATAAACTTCAGAAGAGATAGCCAGTGTGGGACAGGATCACAGGCGGGTAGGCGGCCATGTGCCCGCCGGACCGAGAGGAGGACGTGAGAAAAGGGTTTTCTAACTAAATATCACAGACGCATTTCAACACTGACCAAGTACCATGTGCCATCACTGTGTCCTAAGGACTCGGGCATATGCCGCTAAGGAAACAAAGGGAAAGAAGTTTTTATTTAAAAATAGCTCATTTGGAAGGTAGAAGTTCTGCTCCTTTTTGATCAGCTTCTAAGGGTCATCAAAACCAACTCCTTATTTGAACACTTTGAAAACTGTACCTATCGACTGTCTGAAATTTAGAGTTAGGCAGTAGAGAGTTTCCTCAAAGGTGTAAAATTGAGTTTTTTCTCAATGAAATCCTACTTAGAAATCAGGATTCTTGAGCAGCAAAGGTCTGCAGAGATAACCCCTCTTCTGGCTCTCTACGATGACAGACAAGCAAGGCAAGGCCAGAGCATATGACTGGGCCAAGGTCACAAGTTAAGTGACAGAGCTCCGGCAGAATCAAGGTCTTGGCATTCAAAGCTCAATGTTCTTTTACTCTGTTAAACCACTTGGAAAGCTTGCTGTTTAACAGACTCGGCTGAATCCTTTAGGGAAACTAACGGTCATCTCTAGTTGTCTCTTTGGTAAAACCAGTCTTGTAGAAGTTGTATTTAACTGAAGGAATTAAAGCGAGAATTCCTGTTATATTTCAATAATGCAAATTTTTTTTCAAAGTTCAATGCATTTAAGCTTTTTACTGCCTTATCTACTAAACCCCACCCCTACTCAATAATATGCTCTGTCATTCTCGGAGGTCTGAAGAGTTTTAAAAAAGAAAGGATCTAAAATCAAAAATCAAAAATTATCCAGTCTAAAAGGGGCAAAAACCCCCTTAAGTTGGTTGACAGGAACAAGGTGAACTAGGAATACATTCTAGTGACCTAGATTCATATCACATGAAAGAAAATAACGTAGAGAACAATTTGATATTTTTACCCCAAATCTCAGTGTTACCTAATTGATGAGGCTCTTCCGCTAGAAAACATGCAGAGGTATGAGTTAGGGTTTCAGTACTCTGCAGGGAATATGAAAAGTAGTAGAGTTTCGAAACAGTTGGCCCGTTCTAATTCCTCCTTTCAGCTCCTTAGAGGCCTTTCAGAAATCGCATTCTCTGCAGCAAAGCTATTTTGAGGCCTATTCTGTGGGGACAAGTGCGCATGGGTAGCAGATAATAATCACAACTATCATTTAGATATAGCTCTGGAGTTTGTAAATCACGTTACAATTATTATCTCACTTGACCCTCAGAATGACCCTGGGAGGGAGGGGCTGTGATTGTCCCCATTTCACAGATGAAAATTTCAGAGTCAAGCTGCAGCACTCAGGGCCCACGGGAATCTGGGAAAGGCACCACCAACACACACAAAGTTATTCTTACTTCAGACTGGAAAGGAGAAATCCCCTTCAGCTTCATGCTTTGACAATTAAGTTGATTTATTCACGTTAGGAATTGTCCGTCCTCCAAAAATGCAAACTTCGTATTTTCAAGGGCGTGTGTACGGATGCTTTTTTAAGGGTGAGAGTTCTATTTGCTCTAAAAACACTAATAACTAAAGAAATATTTACATTAGAAACGACCATACTTGAAAATTACACTTTTATTTGAGTAATATCTATCTGGGTGTTTGGTAGCAATTGTTTTTTCAATAAAGAGCAGGATTAGAATAAGTGCACCCAGCACAGGGGTGCTGGGTACAAGCAGGCCTGTCATAAATTCTCTCTGATGGATTGTTGGTTACAGCCATCTCTTGTGTTCAACCACTGCTGAAAGGAGAAAAAACACAAAGGCACCCAAAGAAGCGAGCATGGAGGAGGGAGACGGCCTCAGGTCACTTCAAGGTGACGCACATGAACCCATGTAAGGTATGGGCCACGGCCAAGGAGAAGAAGAGAACTCTGTCCTGAGAGAGAAGCTACAGCAGAAAACTTCAGTGGGGGCTGCTCCCCCTCCTCCCTCCCTCCCCCCCCCCTCTCTCTCTCTCACTGGCTCTGGCTCAGTCCTCCTCTGTGTATGTCTCTGTCTCTGTCTCTGTCTCTGTCTCTGTCTCTGTCCCTCTCTGTGTGTCTCTGTCTCTCTCTATCTTTGTCTCTCTCACTGGCTCTGTCTCTGTGTATATGTGTCTCTCTCTCTTTCTCTCTCATTGGCTCTGTCTCTGTCCTTCTCTGTGTGTGTCTCTGTCTCTGTCACTCTCCCACCCTCCTCAACCTCTCTCTATCTCTCCTTCCCCCGCCCTTTTTCACACACACACACTCACACAAACACAGTCAGAATTCTATCTTTTACAAACACCCACTCTTAGGCCTGTACCCAAATGTGAACTTGGCCATGATTTAACAAACAAGAGGGTTTGGGGAAATTGTTTTTAGAAGGGCTTCTCGTTTAGAAATGGAAGCCTGAATGGCTTACTCTTCCTCAGGCATTGCCTGTGTCTCAATGGTGAAGTCCTCCACACGGACCTCGCATCTTGCTTTTTAGCAGGCCCTCCTGAGGACGAGCTAACCAACAGAACACTGTACCACAATGTGTTCTATTGCAGAAGAAAACTGTTTGTTCTTTTATCAGGTTGGGCTCATTTCTTCATTTCTACCAAATACATTTTTGTTCCCTTTAAAGACTGAGCAGATCCCTCTCAGAAGTGTAATTTTTTAATACTGACACACCTGAACACGTCCAAAAAGAAAATACAAAAAAGGGAAGTTCCCAAATCACTGATATTGAATCATTTGCAATTAACAGCACAATTTCACACTGTCATGCCTGCTTAACTTGGATTTTTTTCATTTCTTAAATGTGCTTGCAATTAGGTTACAATAAAAGAGCTCAATATAGTTGAGTAATAAACTGAAAGTATTTCTAGACCTAAAGTCACGTACATATTTCTACTCATCTCTTTAAAGGGGAAAGGGGGGGGAGCATTTACTATCTCTCTAGGACATTATACTAACACTATCCCTAAATCAAAAAAACAAAAACAAAACGGTTTTATAAAAGACAAGACAGTTAAAATTCTTATATTAGTTTAATATTTAATTAAGCTGTAGTACCATGAATATATTTTACTTGAAGAGAAAATGATTGGGATTTACTATGGAGGGAAGGCAGAGATTTGGGAGGAAAAAGAAGTGTTTACTTAAGAGAGAATACCTCAATTATTTAAAAAAAAAAAAAAAGGAAAGGGTTACCTCAGGCCCTCAAATCCTGGAGTGCAATACATGCTTCTTTCAATACTTCAAAATGAGCAGTCTGTGGTTTTATTTCACCTGTTTGATTTCAGGACTGCAGAGATAAGAGCTGTTTGTTCAGTCGGGCAGTGCCCTCTCTCTCGAATGGCACTGCTGTGAATTAGGCCTGAGCTAAAAGGTACCAGGCTATTTCCCCCCAAATCCCAAATTCAGCTTCACATGGGCTTTGCTGACCTCACACTGTGACCCTCATACCAGCATCCACAGGCTACAGGTCATGACCTCGTGAATTTGCATCATGGAAATAAGGGCCACTGCAGGTCTGGTTACAGAACAGGAGACTGCTGCCACGGGAGGAACGGCTGGGAAGTCTCCGCTTCTCGAATCTGATGTTAGCTCGGCTGCAGTTCTGTCTCACCTCTAACAGAAAACCTGGCATGTGTTAGATAATCTAGTTTTTATTTCAAGTAAAATGACATTCATGTAGAGGCTGAAGTCTCTTTCTGAAAATGTCCGTTATGCTCAGTTATTCACATTTTTTAAAAAATCCAATTTTTCCACAGCTTTTAAATTATTCTACTGAAAGCAGTCATTCAAAATAATTTCTTAATCAAAAAAAGTATTTAAAATATTAAATTGCAATTACCAGGATATAAAAATTTCTCTAGGCATCTGGCTAAGCAAACTTGTCCTCTCTCTATCAAATTGTCTATCGAGTTTTAAGGAGCAGTGGGCCGTTTTTTTATTCCCATTTTATATTCAATGTGTAACGTCAGCTAGATTACCTTTCCTACCACATTTTTCCTGTAATATGCTTTGAGGAACATAAGCCCTAAAAATGTTATTAAATCGCTCGCATCTCTAGAAGAACAGCTGTGCCCAGAGTAAATCCTGGAAACGAGGTTTTTAATTTTTTTTCTCAGCAGGGGGAGCTCACACCCTCGTCCTGGAAGGTCTGTCCATGTACAAAATGAAAATTCAAATTCTGACTCAAACTATTCAACTTCTATATTTAACTTGATCAAAGGGGGAAAGGCAGCAGAGAAGCAAGTTTTAAAACTTTCAACGAACTAAGCAACCTGATTAAAAATGTACCTTTGTCTTGGAACTCTTGAGGATAGCTGCAAAACAAAAGCAAACAAAAAACATTACATTTGAAAACCCAGACGGATCAAAGAAGGCTTCAAGAACTCAAGGGGGCAATCGCTCAGTTCTCATTTTTTCCCCCAATGGTTTTACAAATTCACACTGCTTTATTTCCTTAATATGCTCATCTGGAGTAACTAAATTCACCCACCCAATATTTGTAAAGTTACAGGATAAGTCGATTCATCCACAGAATTAAACAAAATTGCAGCTGTTTCTCTTTAAGAGCTACAAATACTGCTTTTAAAAAAATCCTCTAACACTTTCACTTGGGGCTACATATATAACGATTTCAAGTCTTAAAAATGATAAGCCACTCTCCAGCGTTAAAGAGAATAGCATTTTGCCTGCAGAAGGCTCAATTTATTCCATAGATAGGCACCCTGTCATCATCAGATTCTAACAATGCTTAAACAGCAATATCCACATTTTGCTAACACCACCTTATTTTCCTGATATACAATCAAGAATATATATATATATATATATATATATATATATATATATATATATATATATATAAAAGAGGCTACTTTTTGACAAACATAAACAAATCTTTTTATTTCCACTTCAAGTATTATAACCACTGGGGGTTTTTTTCCTCTTAAATACTTAATACCAATTAAATGAGAACATAATTTTAATACACAGTAATCAAATTTCTTATTAAAATGATAATTACAAAGTTGTTTATAAGGGAGAAATTATTAATAAAAGTCAAGTGACTTACATAGACTTTACATCTTTTATCTTCTTAATAAGGGATTCTCTCTTTTCCTTGGCTTTCTTGGATAAATTTTCCCCTCTGAGTGTTTCTACTATAAATGTCTCAAGATCTAAACCAGACAAAAAAGAAAAAGGATACAAATTATAAGAGCAAATCATTTTCCAAAGACTAGGACAAGGACTGTTCCTACCTAGGAATGTTAATATCGGTACCATTTGTTAATGTGTTTTTCAATCCCAAGCCTAACAGTTGAAATATGTGTCAAATACCAAGTTGGACAAATGTGCTTCCCACTTCAATGCCACAATTTGTCTGCTCTGCTTATGCTTAGAACAGCAAAGACTGCTTTGATGCTGAGCATCATTAAGCTGGGAAGAAGCACACAAGTTTTAATAAACTAAGGTAGTCAATAAAATATATGCTCTAGTTTAGTGCATTCATATAACGTCCCGTAAAGAGCTTTAATGCCCGTTACAGGAATTGTATAAATTCCTGTGTGCCCAAGGTATTTATAATATCACATAAACAAGATTAGCCAGACCCTCTGTCCCCTAGCCTTCCCCCTCCCCCAAACACAATTTCAGGTGCACACTTTGCTTTAATGCTTTGGTGTTTTGTTTTTTTTTAAGTGATGACATTCCCTTTATCCCTTTCAAAAACAGGCCTCCGTTTCTTCCTGATGAGCCTTCCAAGTGAATCCCCTCCAACCTCACCCTCCAAATCAGTCGTCACTTTCAAGATTTGTGTGAGCTCTCCCCCCACCCACACCTTTATTTAAAAGGAGAAAGAAAGCACAAATAGGTTGTTCATTACTGAAAAAATACAGTGAACAAGACTGGGGCATTTGTAAGTTCATCTACCTCTCTGCATTGTCTCTTTCTCTTAGCCAAAAAAATTTTTAAAAAAAACCCTCAATAAATTTTAAAGCTATTTTGGCTTTTAGTTTTCTATCAGGACTTTAACCTCAATTTTTATGCTGTTTTTTATAGCACCTCCATTATTTTTTGAGTAGCCCAGATAACACTGCATAGTCATTTTTTAAAAAATTAATACTCTTTCTGGAATTTCAAGGTGCCCTGGGAGATCATAATTGCAAACATACTCCTGTGTCATAAAACCAGAACTTAGCTAGTCCTTAATGTGAGTAGCAGGTGCCCAGCCATCTTTAAACACTCCTTACAACACTTCCCTTTGAAAAGATAGCCCGGTGAAGTTTACTGTTATCACCTGATTCCCACTGAGAAGATCTTCTCAAAACAGTATTGATATGATGTCTAGTCAAAAGAATTCAAGCCACCCAGGCTCACACAAGCCAACGAGGTAAGGGACCCTGAAGAATCTGTGAGTTTGATTTCCAGTTCAAATCACAACTTTCAATTCCTGATTTCAATAAGCATCTTGAACAGATGAAAAAATAATTACACCTTCTGGGAAGGTAGTATAGGAGATCCTATCATACCACAAATAAAAGAATAAAAATTAGATCTTCTAATTCATAAAAAAAAGTTCCTTGGCTCGAAATCCATCCGTTATCTGAGACCCTGTTAAATAAATGTCAAAGCGTATAAATATCAAAACAGAATGGAACGCAAAACAGAAAGCTTTGTCCCACGGGGCTCTGCAGATTGGGAGAAGGAAGATAGTCTGAACTTGATCGGTCCCTACCACAGCATTTATTTCGCCTTCAGAAAGCAGACATAAAAATTCTAAATCGAGACCAAAGAACTTTGAGAAACAGGTTTTTTTTTTTTCTTCAAAAAGCCTCCCACCGCTCTTCCTTCGCTAAACTGTCTCGATTTTACACCCAGAGAAACCTCTAAGCACTCAAATAATAACTTCCTTTTTTTTTAAACCAGCCACTGGCTTTCCAAAGATTCCCACAACTGCGCCCTGATCTCTTGGAGAAATAGAAAAGTTTCTTTTCTCTTCTCTTCTCTCCTTAGACGGATGCCCGAGAGAAAGAAGAGCACAAGGACTAGTGAGAAGTCTGCTTAATGTTATTTTCACTGCCGGTTTGTCTTTAATTCCCCCTTCCCCAAGTATTTAATTGCCTCTTTTACATTTTCATTATGCAACCCAAGTTTAAACAGATCGACTCCACTCGGCATCTCCCCAAGCAATAACAGAACAAATTACAGCCCCAAAGTTATTTCTTCCAAAAGTCATTTCACTTCTCTAATAAACGAAGGCCGCGATATTCCATTACAAAATTCAGCGCTCCCAAATTTGGGGAGATGGAGCCGATGTGCGGGGGGAGGGAGGCTGGGGGGCCAGGGGGCAGCTGGAGCTACTCAGAGGCCAAGGATGGGTAAAGGGTCGGGGGGCTGTGGGGTGAGGCAGCAAGGGGGCAGGGAGGAGGGGATGGAGGGGGCAGGGGGCAAGGGGAGCTGCCGCTCAGCGTTTACCCTCTCGCCGGGCACCGGCTTGAAGGGGAAGGAGAGCCGCGGTTGGCTTGGGGCAGCCTGAAAGCGACTCTGGAGATCGGAAACCTCCCCCCCGCCCCAGCCCCGCCTCCGATGCCACCGCAGTGGCGAAGCCGACTGCCCCCACCCCAGCACGGAAGGACCCCAGAGGAGCCGAGCCCGAGCTGCCCAGCCGCCAGAGCCAAGCTTGAGGCGGCTGCCCACCGGCCACGCTGGCCCTGGGCTGCCCTTTCTCCGCTCCTCCCCCCACCCCCGCTCCTCTTCCTCTCTGCCCGTCTCCTCTGGGCTCCTGGGGGCTGGGGAGGGGGTGGGTCTGCGCTCCTCTCCAGGGCAGCCTGGGAGATCTCCTTAGAACCCCCTACCCCAGGACAAGTGGCTGAGATCAGACCTAAGGGGCTGGTGGGGTCGGGGTGTGACCCGCTGGAGCTAACGATCAGCAAAGGTCATATTTAAGAAGGGAGTCAGCAAGGCCAGGGTAGCTGGGCATGTGGGATGGGGGCTTGAAGCTTTTTCTCCCAGCTAGGGAGGGTGCTATGTGGCTAGCAGCCAGCCAACCCCATGGCTGGGGGCCCACTCTGACCTGGTCTGTATTTTAGAACCACTAAGACAGAGTTTTCTTGGACACTGGGCTCATTTGTGGTTAGGGGGTGGTGTCCCTGGGATTCCTGGATTCCCAGAAAAGCATTTCCCCCTCGCCCCACTTCAGCCAGCCTCAGGCCACAGCTCATAACTGGAAAAGATAAGGTTCAGGGAGCCAGAGTCAGCAAAGAGAGAGGGAAGGCCAGGCTTCAGTGGGGGTGATCTTCCGGTGCTACCAACAAGGCCCAGGGTATGCAAAATGTTCAAACTCCATCACCCTGACAGCTGGAGCTCTGCAACAAAGCTCCCAGTCCAGCAGAAGGAAGGGACAGAACTGAAGGCTGGCCCGGAACAGAGCAAGCTGACTGCACTTGCTCCAGGTCCTACCTCCTCCCGCTCCCTCCCCACCCCAGCGTGCTGGGCTCAGTGCAGGAAGGCCACGCTAAGGACTGAGCTGGGAAGGCCAGGCCTCCCCTGGGCATCCTCTTGGCCCCAAGGAGGCCTCTGTAAGCACCTCTGCACTTAGGGGCAAAGAGGAGGCAGAAAGGAGTCTGGGGCAGGGATCAGACAGGAAGAAGGGGAGGGGCTGCCTGCCTGAGTCCCGATAGGATTCCCTCTCTCTTACTGGCATTTCTAGGGTGGGGGGAGGGCAAAGTCACACCCCAAAGCAGGGCTGGACTGGGCAGGACAGGACAGGGCAGCCCCTTGAACAGGCTAACCATGATAGGTAGGAATAGCTACCAGCTTCCCTGTGAGCCTGCAGGGTGGGGTCTGAACTATGTTGAGGTTTTATTGAGGATTATGCCCCCCCAAAAAAATTATAGGGTGCTGAGTCTGTGACTAAGGCAAGCCACAAAGTGACACCTCCAGCCACCAGCCTTCCTCCCCAGCCCCCAAGTGCCTCTGTTCAATGGGGAGATGACTCTGAAGGCCTCAGGATGTGGACGCTCGGGCCCTTGGCCCACCCTAATGTTCAAGGCTGATCAGTGGGCTAAGTGTGAACAAGACCCAATGTGGCCCTGACTACTTCATTCCACATGCCTCTTACTTTTTGAACTGGGGACAGATTTGCACTTGGTAATCATGGGGAAGCGTGGTCTCCAAACCTTCTGATCCTGACCTAGCATAGAAGTAAGGGTCAGAAGGAAAAGACAAGCTTACCCATTAGAAACCTATCAGGGAGAACGAGCCAACTGGTGGGACTGGGCCAGGGGAAGATCAATGGAACCAGACACCTCGAGCTGGAAAGCAGCTAATTGAAAACAATGATTGATTGAAGTAATCAATGCTCAAGCCTCTGCTTTGATCACCAAGGCTCCACTTTGGGGTAAGGCCCTCTCTCCCAACACATAACTCATGAGCAGGATCCCAGTTGTAACAGGAGAAACCCCAACCATCAGACAATCCCCTTTAAATTGGCTTCCGATGGTAACCAAGGGTCTATTTTGGCCCGAGAAGAGTGGTGTCACCAGAATTCTACACTGCTCTGGAGCTAGGCTTGGGAGGGAGCCGCACCCGGCCACCCAAGAATAAAAGGCAGGGCCTTGTCACAAACCATGTTCAAACAAACCACAAGAACAACCCGGAAGCCTACAATGAACTCTATGCATTGTTCTAGAGCGTCTGCTGTAATGTGCTGGCATAGGATTGGAAAAGAAACGTAAACTCACTGGGATGAAAAAGACAGACTTGGCTTTAATTGAAAAAGACAAACTAAGTGAATGATGAGTATATAAAACCTACCCTATGCCACTTTTATCACCCATAGATGACACTTAATCTCAAATTTATGAGACAACTGAACCGGCTTTTGAATCACTAGAGGCCTTTCTTGTAAGAATATCTGTGTTTCTTCTTTAAATACTGGTATCTGTAGAGAATATCTAGAAATAGGCACACAATGCTTGTTGTTGAGTTTATTTGGATTCATTTTTTACTAAGAATAAGTGGCCATTGAAGAAGAGGATCTGAAAATGATGCGTAACAATTAAGAGGCTCGTGGGGGATTCAGGTTACCAAATTAATCTGGGATATAGGAGCAGCAGCAGGGACAAAAAAGCTTCACCAAAGATTGTTTCTGGTACACGAAGAGACTGGGGCTGAGGGGCCTCACGTCACGGCTCGACGACTCAAAGCTGTTCTGCCCACGAGAGACCCACGGCCATTCCTCGGCCGTCTCTTGGGTGCCAGCGGTTGGCTTTCAAGTCATTCTCCCCCCTCACCTCCGTGCCACCAGGTAGGATCTCCTTGGTTCTCTGGCCACCGGGGCCAGGCCTAGCCCAGGTGCTAAAGGAGGTGGCTCATGGCGACTCAGTAGGTGGCACTCTTCCCTTTACATACTCAGATGGTGCCCCAGAACCGGATTATGGGGAACTAAAAAAAAAGATGCTGAAACTAATTTTAGAGGGGAAAAAAACTCATCTGCTAACCCACGAAATCCCGAGGAACTCAGGCATCACCCTCTGGGTTGGCAATGGGGCCCTTTCACCTGTGTGCTGTGGGGCCCCCCAGAGATGCTCCTGGCAGGTGTCTGAGCAGCCACAGCAGGGTCCACACTGGTGGCCAACACCGAGCCCAAGGGCTGCCCAACCTTCACACCCACCGTTTTACACTGGGCTGTACGGGCTTCCATTGAAAACGGGATCCCAAAGCAACTACTTTCCCTTCATTTTTCAAGCTCTAGAGGAGTTCATCAAATGGGCCAAATTTCTGCCCAAGCAGCTGAGCTAATGGATTTAGAGTCACTAGGTCTCATCTCTTGCCTGGCCTGGCCTGCCTGCCTTACACACTATCCATTTTAGCCTTAACTTGGCCAGAAGGAATCCACCCAGGGTAGGCAGAGGTGACCCGCCAATGGATTTCTGCAGATGAGAGAAGGTTGATCTCAATAGTGATTTGGGATAATCCTTGGATTTTAATTATCCTGTCTCTTTATTTATTTATTTATTTTTGTGGGTATGAGGCAATTGGGATTAAGTGACTTGCCCAGGGTCATACAGCTAGTAAGTGTTAAGTGTCTGAGGCCGGACTTGAACTCAGGTACTCCTGACTCCAGGGCCAGTGCTCTATCCACTGCACCACCTAGCTGCCCCTGTCTCTCCAATTTATTATGGAGAAAATGTAAGGCTACCTGTAGTTGAAATTTTACTTATCCTCACAGCAAATGCCATAAATCTTTCCCATTCCTCCACCTAAATGAATAATTCATTAATTTTCAAAGGAAAAAAAGTAGCTTTAAGAGTCTGAGATTTAATTGACAGGTAAAATGAAGGTAAACCAGCCAAATCCAAATCCGTCCATTTGTGAAGTTCATCATGTTTTTAAGCACGTCTCTGACAACCTAGCTCCTAAGAACAGAAATTATCTTTTAAAAAATTAGTATTGGGCAAAAATGAGCTAGAAGCAGCTCATACACCCTCACTCTGGCTCGCGGCTGCCGCTCCGCTCTCTCTCGCGCTCTCTCTCTCTCTCTCTCTCTCTCTCAAGGTGGCAAATAGCTTTTGGGATGCCAAAATAGCCAACATTCCCAGCAACATAAACACTGCCCAGTGTAGACCAATGACAAGCACTTTATTTACTACGCCACAGGCTCTGAATAGAGGCAGAAAGAGAAGGCTGGTAACACACAGTGCTCGGCTACCTTTCCCTCAGTCAGGAATCTCCTGGCCTCAATGCCTCTTGATGAGAGGACTCCAATTAGAACCCTATTCGAATGTGAACTCCTTGAAGACAGGCATAGTCTCTTGTTCCCAGCAGAAGGAAGTAAGGCAGCAAGCACATCCAGGCCTCAATGAGCCCTCAGTGAACTGTGACCGCACAGCCAACACCACCAAGCCCAGCCCCCTCCTACCTTCAAAAAGATCTGGACAAAGGGATCATCCTCCAGGCCCCGGTCAACGCCCAGGCCTACCCCAGGGCTAATTCTAAGGCTTGGAAGGACTGGCTGTAACCTTGCACCAAGGGGCTGCCTGGGACCCGGTTAATTTCTCCATCAGATATGTAAAAGCAATGCCCACAGCTCTTCCTGCTGGGGAAAGATGCCCAAACTGGGGAGGGTAGGGGGACCCTGGCTCATGGATCCTGACCTTTCTCCATAAAACAGGAGTGGCATGTACTTGACACTTTCAGAAAAAATTCTTCCCAAAGTGTAACGAGTGTTTAATAATCTTAAATTAATCCCAACACTTGATTAGACTTTTAAAAAATACAAACTTCTAGCTTCTTTACACTGACAAATATCCATAGGAATGCTGTCTGATTTGAAACAATGAATTAAATCCTAGTAAAGAACCCCCACACATTTCAAACCTTGTGGGGCCTGTTAATCATAGGGACACACTGACTTTAAGGCTCTTTCCTATACTGTGGACATCGGGCTGACTTGGCCCATTGTACAATCTCTGGGACAGTCCCCGGCCCTCAGAAAGAACATCCCAGGTCCTTTTTGTACAAATACATGGGGGAAGGGGGAACTGGGAAGGGAATAAGCATTAAATATTATCTCATTTAACCAATAAAAAGAAAAAAAGCGCCCTCCTCTCCTATATCCAAGCTGACATCCAGAAGATGTCAGGCTCAAGCAAAGCACAAAGGAAGTTGCCCCAGCTCTGGGCTCCTCTACCTGGCGTCTTGGCTCCTGGGAGGCAGCATCTTCTCTGCCAAAGCCTGCCAGCCAATGCACAGGAAACAGGGCAAATGTCAAAATGACCTGAGCAGAGAGGCCAGCTTCAGGGGCACCCCCCTCCCCCAGGGGAAAGGGGGGGGCTCCGAGTCTAGGGCAAGTCTGTGGCCACTGGGACATCTCCCCGCCATTTCCCAGGTGTGAGGCCCACACAAGAAGCTGGCCAGCAAGAGCCTCGAGAACAAGACAGGACCCTGGCACTATGGGGCAAGGGGGAAAGTGATCCCCTCTCCTGGGGTCCACTAGCAGACCCCCAAATGAACCATGAAGCTCAAAACTGAAATCTTTAGCACACGTTTCAGAACAATTAGAAGAGAAATCAAGGTCTGATTTGGGAAGAGCTGAAATAACCAACCACAAATAGATCCACAAGCCCACCACTACACCCCAGGGAGGGGTAACTGGGGAAACAAGAGCACCCACTCCCCAGCACTGAGCAGAGTCCCCTTCATGGGGCCCTCCTTGAGGCAACAGGCCAGCCTACTGGCCCCACACAGCGGAGGCCAGGCGGGCACCAGGCATCTCATTTTCTACGTGCCTCATTCTGCCAAGGCCCAAAATCGAGAAAATGAGCAAGACCCCTTTACGTGGCTGCACTCTGGCTATGACTATGAAATTTTAGATTTTATTCTTTTTTTTTTTTTAAGTGAGGCAATTGGGGTTAAGTGACTTGCCCAGGGTCACACAGCTAGTAAGTGTTATGTGTCTGAGGCCGGATTTGAACTCAGGTACTCCTGACTCCAGGGCCGGTGCTCTATCCACTGCACCACCTAGCTGTCCCTAGATTTTATTCTTAAAAAAAAAAAAAAAAGCCTAAGAGAAACCCTCCCTCCCTCCTCATCTTATCACTCCTCCTTCCTTCCTCCCACATTCTCTCCTTCCTTCTTTCCTCCCTCCCTCCTTCTTTCCTCACCTTTTCTCTTCCTTCCTTCCCCCCACCTGATCTTATCCCTCCTCCTCCCTTCCCTTTCTCCCTCCTCCCTTCCCCCTCTCTCCCCCCTCCCCCCCCCCCACTTGACTCCAATCGGTTAACCAGACACTTGCCAGGCACATCTCAGATAACCGAACCAGCGACAGCAGCCGGCTCCCGGGGGCGGGTGGGAAAGCTCAACCACACAGCCGAGCTCCGAGTGACCTCCTCTGGGCCTCAGTTTCCCCCTTGTCAGGCAGGAGGGCCGTCCCGCCAGCTCGTGCCTGGCCTCGCCTTCCCCGCCGCAGGCACGGGCACGGGCGCTCCGGGAAGCCGGGGGTCGTGGCCCCTGCGCCGGCTCTGAGGGTGCTGACAGCTGAGCCCGGGGCCGGCGCCTCGCCGCCCCGCGCCCCTCCTCCAGAGGCGGGGCCCGCCGCCGCGCGCAGGCCCCGCACCAGCCCGGCGCCCAGTCCCCAGGACCCCGAAGGGCGGCGCGTGACCCCCCCGGCTCGCCGTCCGCCCCCCGCCGCGCGGCCTCACCTGCCAACAGGCTCCGCACGTCGTCGGGGACGGCTCCGGGGAAGGACGCGCTGCCGGCCTGGGGCATGGTCGGGGCTGGGCGCACGGACGGACGGACGGACAGACAGAGTGCGCGCCCGCCGGCCGGCCTGCCTCACAACTAGGAAGTCCCGGACGCCCGGCCGGCCCGCAGCCGCTGGACTCGCCGCCTGCACGGCCCGGCCCCCGCGCGAGCCCCGCCCTCCTGGAAGGGAGGGGAGGGGCCCGGGACGGAGGATAGGCGCGGTGCGCCTGTGCGGCCCCCGCCCCCCTCCCGAGCCCCGCCTTCCCAGGGGGAGTGGGAGGGGCCCAGGGTGAAGAAAGAACGCTTGGCGCCTGCGCGGTCCCAGCCGGCGCTGCGGGCCACGCCCACCACACAATGGCGTTTCAGATAGCCTCGCCGGTCACAGTCCACGGCGATCCGCGTACTGAGAACATGAGGCTCCAACCGCGCCGGAGCGCCGGAGGGCCGGCCCTCCCGTCCCTCTAGCTCGTGCGGGACTCCCCGGACCACTCAGACCCGGCCCGCAAGACATATTCAAGTACCCAAAACAAATATGGCGGCCCTATTCAGGTCGTCGAAAAGCAGTGCGTTCAGATCTTCCGCCAGTCCTCCCTGAGAAGCCTATCCGCGGGGCGATCTTCGCAGGTCCTTTTGTGATTGGATCTTAAGCTGTTTGGCCCCGCCCATTGCCTTTCTCAGTGTTGTTTACCCCTAAAAGAGGGTGGGGAAAGGGGCGAGCCGAGTCCACCCAGTCCAGAAAATTGGCCAATCAGGGTTCGAGGATGAGTATGACGCCCCTCCCCCGCTTCGGGTAACCGGTCTGCACTTGGGCGAGGGGTGCGTAGCTCGGGCGCTTGTCCCGTTCTCCCCGGCACGGGTGAAATGAGGGGTCACATGAGCAGACTCTTCTTTGTCCTGCTGGGGTCCCGGCACCCGAGGCTTGGGAGCTGCAAGAGGCCACGGGCGAGATGCACAAACCAAAGCAAACCAAACCGCAGAGTCCGGGGCGGGGGGCAAGAGGTGCTTCAGCTCCGGGAGTTTGGGGCGGGGGGGTAACAGCGTAGGCAGCCGTCGAGCGCACGCAGTTATTAATTGCCCACCGACCTCTGCCCTTGGAACTGGGGGACCCGGGGACTCAGGACAGACGGCTCCTCCCCTGCCCCCGCTGCCCCCCCAGGACTGCCTTGACGGACCCCCACGCGGGTACCTTCTACCTCCCCGTCCGGCCGCCCTTTGGATTGTAAGCGTCCCCAAGGCCTGGTTTTAGGGTTCGCATCCCCCGGCACAGTCCCTGGCACGTTGCAGGCACTTAAATGCATTGTGACCATTGGAGATCTCGGCCACAGAAATGAAACAGTCCTTTCCCCCCCGAGAAGCCCACTTTCTATTGGACAAAGCATGCCCAGAAGTGCCTTCGAAATGTAGGATCATCAGTTTTGAGCTGGAGTCTCAACCCCATCCCCACCCCTTGTTTTACAGAGGAGAAGCCTAAGGGGCGGCTAGGGTTCTGGGTGGGTAGAAGTCGGGCCTGGAGTTCGAATGTGGGCTCAGACACCTACCAGCTGTGTGAGCTTGGGCAAGCCACTTAACCCTGCTTGTCTCGGTTCCTCAATCAGTCAAATGAGCTGGAGAAGGACATGGCCAACCCCTCCAGTATCTTTGCCAAGAAGACCCTAAACGGGGTCACGGAGAGGGTTAGGAAGGACCCCAGCCCAGGGGAAAGTCCTCATTTAAGATCCGTTGTGTTCACAGATCTTAGTGAGTTAACAGCTGATCTTCCTAAACTGGTATGACCGAAAATGCAATACCCAGAGGCCAGGCTCTTGGTGAATTTAGCTGGGGTGCTCCTTCAAGGACAGACCCACATGTTGATTGAGCACCTGGGCCACACCTGGAGCCTCCCCAGCTCTGGAGGACTCGCCAGTGGTTGTGCTTCCCTAACACTGGGTCATCTTCCTGCTGAACTCTAGGCTCAGAGGAGGACCTGGGCTGTGGTCCTGGTGAAATGTTAATGAATAAATCAAGCATCCTATAGGGTTGTAAGGAGAGGGTGAGGTAGCCAGTGCAACAACCCCTTTCATTTGGGGTTTTGCTCAAGAGGAGGCATCAGTGGGGCCCAGCAGTCAGAAAAGTCAGCATAGAGCAGGGCTGCATTCATCCACCTACAGGCTCCGGAGCAAGGGAGATGCTGGCATACGCCTGCCCTGCTCAGACTCCTGCTGGCCACTGCGCTTTGGGAAGGCCATTGAGGACCTGCAGCATAGTCAGGAGACGTGGCCAAGATGATGAAGGGATTCCAAATCATGCTGTCCTGGCTTCAGATGTGGCAGGGAATGGACTCCTGCTGGGCCCCAAAGGACAGAGGCAGCACAGGGAGGCAGGTTTCCACTCAGTGTTTGAAAAGGTCCTAATGAGGGGCAGCTATTTGGCACAGTGGATGGAGCACCAGCCCTGGAGTCAGGGGTACCTGAGTTCGAATCCGGCTTCAGACACTTGACACTTGCTGGCTGCGTGACCCTGGGCAGGTCACTTGGCCCCAGTTGCCTCACTAAAAAAAAAAAAAAAAGGTCCTAATGAGAGCTGCATGAAGGGGCGATGGGCAACCCAGGAAGCAGAGCATTCCAGAACCCAGAAGACCTTCAGGCAGAATCTGGACAATCATTTACTAAGACAGCTAGACAGTGCAGGATAGACTTCAGGGAGTGGAGTCATCCATGAGTTCAGATCCTGCCTTAAACACTTAGCTATGTGACCCTGGGCCTGTCCCTTAACTCCAGTTTCCTCAGGTGTCAAAGGGGTGTAATAAAACTTACCTCACAGGGTTGTCGTGAAGAGCAACTGAGATGATATTTGTAAAGTACCCGGTGCCTGCCATGTAGTAGGCTCCTTCCTTCCTTTGAGGTTCCTTCTAGCTCTAGGACTCTATCCAACCCCATACATTAAGGAATGTCTTGACTACAACCACCTGCAAATCTCTGGACAACCCCCACCCTTGCATTTCTCCATTTCCTGTTCCAGGTTTGCTCAGTGTCATTAGAGAAAAATCACAAAATCTAGCTGACTGCACCCACAACAAACTTGTCACTTATCCTCGCAAGGACCTTTGCTGCACTCCACAATCCCTCTCAGCCCATTTTATTGATTCCCTAGCTTATTCCTCCAAGCAGCTGTTTGAAATCATTTCTCTCCAGTCCTCATAGCGTTGGCTCCACCGTCTGAACCAACCTCCCCTTTCTCTGAGGAGAATGCAGCTGCGTAGTGTTAGCTCGTCCTCATCCTCCATTTCTTCTCAGCAGCATGTTTCTCCCCCAGGGTCACAGGAAAAGGGCTATTACTCCTCCTCTTCTTATGTCCTTGAACCCATTTCCTTCTTCCTTCTTTGGGACCTAGCCCTGGAAGCCATCTCTCTCATGCATCTCTACCCCAAGCCCCTTTGGTGGTTCCTTCCCCTCTGCCTACAAACATGCTATGGTCTCCCTGTTCCTCCAAGAGGCTTCCCTTGACCCTATACATCACATTCAGATATTATCGGATCTCATTCGTCTTCAGTATTGAACTTCATTTTTAAAGGGGACTATAACTGATGCTCCCTAACTACCCACTCCCGTCTCAAGTCCTGGCTGTTGGGTTTCTGTTTCCCTCCTACAGAAACTAGTCTCTCCAAAGTGACTAATGGCATTAGGTGGAGTGCACCGAATGATATGATTGTCTGGAGTATTGCACATCTGATCAATTAGGCTTTAAAGTGAAGAGGGAAGGAGGGAGAAGGAGAAATGTGCCCGTTATCTGCCAGGGTGTTCACCAGAGAGGAACATGCACAACATGGGAAGAATAGCCAGGGAAAGAATTGGTAACCTAGAGAAGACATCCAAGAAGATGGGGTGTCATATGTCTGTGCACAAACGTACAAAGGATGGGCAGTGAACCCTGAATGCAAAAAAGCAAATTTGTCTTCATAAACATCATTGAGCTTTGATGGAAAGGACTTGGTGACTAGGAAGGTGTCCCCTTCCACCTCATGATTTCAGTGGCTTTCTGATATCATCAATACTCCCTCCATTGGTGCTGATGGCAGCCCATCCTCAGCTCCTCACAACAGATGGTTGTTAGCCTCATTCAAAAGGAAGGAAATAGATAAAGGGAACAGGGGCGGGTCTTTTAATAGCTTCCTAGGAGGAGATTCAAAAAGAGGCTGGAGAGAGGAGTACAGAGCATTTCAGTAAGATCAATGGAGAACAAAAAGTCAGTCATAAAGAGGTCACTATAGAAGAGCAGGAGAATCACAAACCTGGGGTGCAGGTGTGATAGAGAAACGACGAGAGCCTTTTGTTGTCCAGATGTTTATTTGCTTGTCCCTGTCCCAAAGGCAAAGAAACTTACACAAATGCTTTACTTTCTTTAATAAAAATTTAACTCTTTGAGAAGTGAAGGAAGTAACAAGAGGAACCGTTCCAGACCTAATTCTGACCAAGAAGGAGGAAGTTACAGAACCAGAAATGATGGGAACTTTAGGAGGAAATGACTATGGCATCTTAGAATTTGTGAGAGAGGAGGGGAAAGCCAGACATGGTCTGACCATATCCTGTATTTGATTTTCTTTTTAAAATGTAATATTATTATTTTGGTCATTAATAAGCACTTATTAGAGAACCCTCATAAAAATGTGTGGTAGTGGTGGTTGTTCAGTCATGTCCAACTCTCTGTGACTCCATTTGGGGTTTTCTTGGCAAAGATACTGGAGTGGGGGCGGGGTGCAGCTAAGGGGCACAGTGGATAGAGCACCGGCCCTGGAGTCAGGAGGACCTGAGTTTAAATCCAGTCTCAGACACTTGACACTCACTAGCTTGTGTGACCCTGGGCAAGTCACTTAACCCTCATTGCCCCGCCCAAAAAAAAAAACAAAAAGATACTAGAGTTGTTTTCCCTTTCCTTTTCTGGCTCATTTTGTAGATAAAGAAACTGAGGCAAACAATTAAGTAACTTGCCCTGGGTCACCTAACTAGTAAGTGTCTGAGGCCAGATTTGAACTCAGGTTTTCCTGACTGGAAGCCTGGTGCTTCATCCACTGTGCCACCTAACTTCCCTAACAAATATGGAGAATTAAGCAAAACAAATTTCTACACTGGCCATGTCTCATTCTGGGTTTCAACTCCATTGCCTCTCTGTGAGAAAAACAGATGATACACCCTACATTGTAAAACAGATTTCAAAGGGTTCAGAGAAAGGATAGGTAAGATCTGAGTCAAAAATGTTCCCAATGACATTCCAACAACACAAACAGAAACAATTTTGATAAGGAAGAAAAGAGAGAAATGTCTAAGGCAAATGTGGTTGCCCAGGGAATGCAAAACCAAATTTAGACCTTAAAAATGTATACAAAAAATCGAAAGAAGCACATGCTGGAACCAGAAGAGTAGAAATCAAGTAGGTCTTCCTTCCTCGTCCTCATCTTGTCCGTTCTAAACAGCCATCATGTTCATTCTTTGATTTCTCTTGTGGCCCCAGGAGAGTTTTAATGAGCTATCCGTCCTCCCCCCAGTGTCCTTCAGATTCATGTCAACCTCAGCTCATTCTGACTTGTAGCACTCCTCACCCTGCTCCAGTGTCTCTGTAGAAATGTACGAGTATGGGTAACAAACAGGATAAACCGGAGACCTGAATGCAAAAGAGGCAAATTTGCCTCCATAAAAATCACTGAGGTCTGATGGAAAGGCCTTGGTGACTAGGAAAGTGTCCTTATTTATGGAAAGGGTGGACTTCAACTTAGACTCTGCCATTCTTTGGTGTTTCTTCTAACCTGGGCCTCGGTTTCCTTATCAGTAAATTGAGAAGGTTATTGTATGTGATGTATAAGGTCATCTCCCAGCTCTAAAGTTCTGCGATTCTGATTCTTAAAAGGTAGGATATTGGGGCAGCTGGGTGGCACAGTGGATAAAGCACCAGCCCTGGAATCAGGAGTACCTGAGTTCAAATCCAGCCTCAGACACTTAACACTTACTAGCTGTGTGACCCTGGGCAAGTCACTTAACCCCAATTGCCTCACTAAAAAAAAAAAAAAAGGTAGGCTATTTTCTTCATCCACCATATCCTGAGTCCCCATAGTTTAGGGGACTGCACAAGACGCTTGGAAACTGAAAGGAAACCAAACCCGTGTTCTGCTATGTCCCAAGACAAGACATTGCATGAGAAGGCATGCAGGGAGGATGAGCCAGAAGAAATTGAGTAATAAAGCAGTCACGTGAAATATAGCATTTTGTCAACCACAAGAGGCAGACAACATCTAAAAATGTGTTTTCCATTTGTTGACTTGAATTTCCTCCCTTGTAGATTTGCCTGAGGTCACATACCAAGTCTGTGGGAAAGTTGATATTATTTTTGCTCTTCAAATCGTAGCCTAGAGATCATCGATCATAGGATCATGAACATTCAAGCTAGAAGAAACCTTAGAAGAAACCCTTCCTCTTACATAGGCACCCTGAGGCCCAGAGAAGGTACAACCTTCCAAGCCACACAGCTATTTAATGATAGAACCAACACTGGAACCCAAGGTGTTTTTGTCCGGTTCTCCCCGCCACCCTTTTTAACTTTGAGTCTAGTCCTCATTCCTAGTTGTTCTTCTCATCAGTATACCCAAATAAATGAAAGGCAGTGTGGGATAATAGCAAGAGAACTGACTTGGGAGTCTGAGACCTGTTTTCAAATTACTTCCCTGGGAGCAGCTAGGTGGCACAGTGGATAAAGCACTGGCCCTGGATTCAGGAGGACCTGAGTTCAAATCCAACCTCAGATACTTGACACTAGCTGTGTGACCTTGGGTAAGTCATTTGACCCTTATTGCCCAGCCTATTAAAAAATTTTTTTTAATTTAAATCAGGGGCAGCTAGATGGCGCAGTGGATAGAGCACCGGCCTTGGAGTCAGGAGTACCTGAGTTCAAATCCGGCCTCAGACACTTAACACTTACTAGCTATGTGACCCTGGGCAAGTCACTTAGCCCCAATTGCCTCACTAAAAAAAAAAAAAAATTAAATCATCCACTCTGAAGCCAGAGGCAATTTGCTTTTGTGAGCTTGAGTCAAATCTCTAAGACCCTACTAAGTTATAGACAGGTTGCCATCTGGATGGAGGCTCCAGTGTAGGCTTGATCAGTGTCCAACTGAAAGAGACTCTCTCTTTCCCAGTCTAGATGCTAAAAAGGTAGGAAGAGGGATAGAAATCGGGAATCATTCACATAGAGAGCTCAGGAGGAACTTCCTCTGCCCAGACAAGTCTGAACCTTCTCTGCCACCTTCTCTTATAGAAGAGAACTATGTGGTAGGCAGAACAATCACTTACAGCTGGCTGAGGCAGACAGAGGTGAAGTGACTCGACCAGGGTCAAACAGCTAATACGTGTCTGAGGTGGGCCTTGAAGCCAGGTCTTTTGACTTTGAGTCTATCCCTCTGTCCACTGTACCTTGTTGCCTCTCAAATACCCACACTGTACTTGCTGCACACTCCATCAGCTTCATCTTACACATTTTTCTAGGGCAGGAATCACATCACTTAATATCCCCCAACAATTTCTGGTCCAAGGTTGGTCTCACCTCAATTCTCTCTCATGGCACTTGGCCTGTATCTCACCTTTGGTGTTCCCTCCTATTGTGGCTACTTGGGCAGATGTCCTTCCCCTTCCATTAACTGTAAGCATCTTGTGAGCAGGCTCTGTGTCCCATCTGTCTTTGTATGCCCAGGATTTTATTCAAGCAAATGGAATAAATAAGTCTTAAAAAATATAGACCTTAGGTGAAAGCCAAATTCTAAGTGGGTAGAGGAGATGAGGGGGAATAACGGTATTTTCTTAGCTATTTCTTCATTCTCCTGACAATAAAAGCTTCACTTGTAACAAACATGCAAAAGCACTAGAAGACTACCTTCAAAGAGAATTAGTAATCCCTAAGAAGAAGTAGAAAATCAGATGAGGCACCTAGGAAGGAAACGCTTACATCTGAAATTCATTCGATGAGGAGGAGAATGAATAGGGAGAAGCAGCTACAGAGATGAGAAAGACTCTTCTGATAAAAGAGAGAAGTAGATGTGGTTTCCTGCTAAAGAGGGAAGAAAGTTGATAATAAATTGTGGTTAATGGTGACTCTCATAGAGTAGCATCTTCTTCCTTCTACTGTTCTCACACAGGGCCTCTTTGCTTTTCTCATTCTCCCCAGAATCAACCCTCCAAATATAGTTCCCCTGTTCCCCTCTGACAAGGAAGACTGCCTTTGTTTGGTTGGTTTTTTTAATCCTTATGTCAAGGAGACCATTTTCAGAAATGGATCTGATGGGCAACGTCCACCCTGCGGCTCATTTGGAAAAAGTCCTCCTTGTTGGTGAGTGAAAGGGAAATTGTTGGGATAATCTTAAATTACAGGACAGCCAAGAGTCTCAGTATAAATGGGCACTTGTATAAAATGGGCTTTCTGCAAGAAACCTAGTTGCCCCACATAGGAAACCTTTCCCAGACACGGATTTTGATGGATTCACTCAGGCGATGCTTTGTAGACTCTGTCATTTTTATTGGTTATTGTTAAAGCTGCTGGAATTGATTGTGAGACACAAAGAGAGATAAAAGGGAGAGAGGAAGACATAGATTCTCCTTTCTGAAGCTTGGAAGCTCTGCTGTAACAAGCACCAAGAAGGAAATCAAATCTCGCTTTATGTTCTCTAAACTAATAATATGAAGTTAAAAAGGATAATAAATGAAAGCCTACGTCTCACCCTGCCAGAAGGAGCCTCACTCCACCACGAAGGAGATTAGGTTCTCAGGAACCTCATTACTTTTCCCTTCTGATGCAGAACTTCTCATTAGGCAAGTGGCAAGGCTTAATGGACAGAGCTCTGGACAGTGAATGGGGGAGAATGGTGTTCAAACCTGGCCTCAGACCCTTAGTATGAAAGATGTTTATTATCGGACAATATGGCAACGAGTAGTAGAGAGAACACTGAGCCATGAGTCAGGAAGACCTGAACCCTTTTGTGGGCTTAGACAAGTGACCCTGGGCAAGTCATTTCCCCTTTGTCTGCCTCAGTTTCCTCAAATGTAAAATGGGGGTTGTAATAGCATCCACCTATGTTGTCGTAAGGATTAAATGAGATAATATATGTAAATCACTTAGCACGGTGCAAGTAGTAGACGCTTAATAAATAGCTCCTCCCTTCCTTTATTAGTTGCTTGTCCATGGGCTAATGATTTAACCTCTCAGCCTCAGTTTCTTCATCTGTATAATGTGGATAACAGTAGCACCTACCTCCCAAAGTGGTGGTGAGTTTGAAATGAGACAGTGTTTTCTGAGGCTCTTTCCAAAGGAGCTTAATTTCATGGATCCATAGACCCTTCACAGGTGCTGGTCTTCAGCCAGTCCCACCCTCTCTTCCTATACAATTGCAGTCCCAGCTTCCAAGAAAAGTCTCCCTTTGAGTATCTGGCTGCCAGCGGGGGGGGGGGGGGGGGGGGCGCCGCGCTTTCCTGCTGGTTCTGGGTGCTGTCAGGGACTGACCCCTCTGTTTTCCTCACCACTTGACCCACCCATTGCTTTTTACAAATTAACTTAGAGCCAATAAGGGATCATTTGACCTAAAAGAAATCAGGACACCCAGTAGAAATCAGGTCAATAAATCCAAGAGTTATGTTTTTGTCCCAACCCAGGTCCCAAGCTACCTGTTACTTAGAAAATGGTCTTAAAAAATGAATGGCCTGAGGTGCAGAGGGCCATTGTGATCTGCCTGTGCTCATACAACTAGCATATCAGAGGCAGGGTCTGATCCCCGCCCCCCCCCACCCCCAGTCCAACACTATCCCAGGAGCTCTTTGCCTTTTAGAAGCCCTGAACCCCCTTAGGCAGTCAGTCTGGTGAAGCCTTTTGTTCCCTCCTTGAAGTCATATTTTTAAGTGCACAGAATCAAATATATAGAATTAAAAGGAAACCAGTTAGACCCACATAAAGGCACTGTGCTCAGCACTGAGATTACAAAGAATGATTCTCAAAGAGTTTACGATCCATAGGGGAGGAAGGGATATGTCCACAACCAGATGGAGGCAAAAAGGGCTCCCAGAAAGTGTTCTAGGAAAATGTGACGAGGGAGAGAATAGATGAAGCTGGGAGATCACAGAAGGCTTCGTGGAATAGGTGGCCCCTGCGTTTGGAGTCAGAGGTTCTGGGTTTGAATTCTGGGCCTGCCAGTTACCACCTGTGGGACCCTGGGCAGGTGAGCTGACCTCCCAGAGCCTCATTTTCTTCTCATCTGAATAAAGGGGGGCAGGGGAGTGGCCCTGGATGACTTCCACCAGCCCTGGCGGCTCTAAATCTGTCACTCTCTGATCCTAAGGCAGAGAAAGGCAAGGAGGACTGCATTCCAAGCATGGGGGAAGCCTGCCTCAGTGCACTGATTGAGGAGATAGCTTTGAATTCAGGAAATCATTACTAATCCAGTTAGGCCAGAAGGCGGGATCCATGAAAGGGAGTGTCAGAAAAGAACTTGGGCACTTTAATCCATACTCCTTAAGTACTTACTCCCTCCTTGCTAGGAGGGAAGGCTAGAGTCTGGCAGAAAGAGCTAGCCTTCGCTCAAGGCCCTGCTTCCACAGCAAGCACCAAGAAGCAAAATCGAATCTCACTTTATGGTCTCTAAACTGATGCTACTGAGTAAATGACACTAGTAATGCAGTGTTTGATAAGCCCAAAGACTCCAGCTTCTGGGATAGGAACTCCGTATTTGACAAAAACTGCTGGGAAAACTGGAAGACAGTATGGCAGAAATTAGGCACAGACCAACATCTGACACCTTATATTAAAATAAGGTCAAAATGGGAAGGTGATACCATAGGTGAATTAGGAGAGGAAGAATAGTTTACCTTTCAGATCTTTGGAAAGGAAAACAGTTTATGACCAAACAAGAAAATATTATGAAATGCAAAATGGATGATTTTGATTACATTAAATTAAAAAGGTTTTGTACAAACAGAAGCAATGCATCCAAAATTAGAAGGGAGGCAGAAAGCTGGGAAACAATTTTTAGGGCCAGTACTTCTGATAAAGGCCTCATTTATTTTGTTGTTGTTGTTTGTTTGTTTGTTTGTTTGTTTTGTTTTGTTTCTTGTTTGGTGAGGCAATTGGGGTTAAGTGACTTGCCTAGGGTCACACAGCTAGTAAGTGTCAAGTGTCTGAGGTCAGATTTGAACTCAGGTCCTCCTGAATCCAGGGCTGGTGCTCTATCCACTGTGCCACCTAGTTGCCCCTAAAGGACTCATTTCTAAAATATATCGGGAACTAAATCAAATTTATAAGAATCCAAGTCATTCCCCAATTGAGAAATGGTCAAAGGATATGAACAAGCAGTTTTCTGATGAAGAAATCAAAGCTATCTATTGCCATATGAAAAAAATGCTCTAAATCACTATTGATTAGAGAAATACAAATTAAAACAACTCTGAGAGGGGGCAACTAGGTGGCACAGTGGATAAAGCACCAACTCTGGATTCAGGAGGACCTGAGTTCAAATCTGACCTCAGACACTTGACACTTACTACCTGTGTGACCCTGAGCAAGTCACTTAACCCTCACTGCTTCACCAAAAAACAAACAAACAAACAACTCTGAGGTACCACCTGACATCTATCAGATTGGCTAATATGACAAAAAGGGAAAATAATCAATGTTGGAGAAGCTGTGGAAAAATTGGAACACTAACGCATTGTTGGTGGAGCTGTGAACTGATCCAATTTGGAATTATGCCCAAAGGGCTATAAAGCTGTGCATACCCTTTGACCCAGCAATACCACTTTGGGGTCTTTTTCCCAAAGAGATTATAAAAAAGGGAAAAGGACCCACATGTACAAAAGTATTTATAGCTGCTCTTTTTGTGATGGCAAGGAATTGGAAATTGAGGGGCTGCCCATCAATTGGGGAATGGCTGAACAAGTTGTAGTATATGAATGTAATGGAATTCTATTGTGCTGTAAGAAATGATGAGCAGGAGGAGTTCAGAGAAACCTGGAAGGACTTACATGAACTGATGATGAGTGAGATGAGCAGAACCAGGAGAACATTGTACACAGTATCATCAACATTTATGTGTTGATCAACTGTGATAGACTAGATTCTTCTCACCAGTACAAGGGTACAAGAAAGTCCTTACTCATGATGGAAAAGGTTCTCCAAATCCAGGAAAAAAAGAACTGTGGAATATGGATGTTGATTGAACCATACTATTTCTTTTGGTTTGGGTCCTGTTGCTTACCTTTTTTGAGGTTTTTTCCTTTTTGCTCTGATTCTTCTCTTATAACATGACTAATGCAGAAATATGTTTAATGTTATTGTACATATATAACCTATATCAGATTACCTGCTGTCTAGGGGAGGGGGGAAGGGAGGGGAGGGAGGAAGAAAAATTTGAAATTGGAAATCTTATAAAAACAAATGTTGAAAACTATCTCTACATGTAACTGGAAAAAAATAAAATACTTTTATTTAAAAAAAATAAACTGATGCTACTGAGTTTAAAAGGATAATCAATGGAATTGTAAACCTAGAAGCAGCAACTTCTTATAATCTGCCGGGGAGATGGGGACAAGAGAGGAGAGAAATACAACACAGACACAGCCAGGGGAGGCAGCAGAACTTGGCAGAATGGACGCTGGAGCCAAAGGAACCATGCTCTGGCACCTATGACCTGTGGACCTTGGCAAAGTCACTGAAGGATTCTGGGCCCCCCAGGTGTCATTTGTAAAATGAAGGGGCTCCATCAGATGGCCCCAAAGGTCCCTTCCCATTCTCAATCTGGTCTTGCACAAAGAAATCAAACATTTTTCATCGTTCTCCTTTCTCCGTCTCTTTGGTTCTCATGGGTTTGGGAGAGTGGGCATGCTCATTCTGTGTAAGCAGGGCTTGAGATTAGCTCCCCAACGAGGCGCAGAGGGCATCAGGGGAAAGAGGAAGAGGAGGGATGGTTAACAGTCAGTAATGCAGCTGTGAGAGGGAGGAGAGGGGCTCTGTGGGAAGCTTTACCAGTCTAATGATTCTCAAGAACCCTTTCTAAACGAGCCTGTTAGAGCTTCCAGCCAGCCAGGGCTCATTGAAGAGCTCCTTGGGTGTAAAAATGTTTTCATTTTCCTTTTCCATACATCTATTTATCTGAGGCTGCTAGGGCTAGAGAAGTTGTGAGGAGGCCAAGAGGGCAGCAATTCCTGGCAGACACCTGGAACATGCCATCCCCTATTTGTCCTTTGGGACACTTTGCTGGCAGGGAAATGACTGAGGGGAGAGACTGGATACCGGAAGACTGACCAGGAGCCTGTAGCAATGGTCCCCAGGAGAGGAGGAGAGGGGAGGGCCTGCCCAGAGAGGCTGACAAGTGAGTGCAGAGGAGAAAAAAGCAAGGGATGGAGAGGAGATGGAGCTGACGAGACTTAGGAAAGACACAGGGACTGGGAGTCAGAGGTTCTGCATCCCAGGTCTGCCACTTACTGTCTTTGTGACCTTATACAAGGCACCTAACCTCTGGGCTTCAGCTTCACCTATAAAATAAGGGATTTGGCCTCCATCAACCCTTACATTCCTTTCAACTTTGCCCCTCTCCTCCCTTTCTCTCTGTCACTCTCTGTCTCTGTCTCTCTCTCTCTATGTCTCTCTGTCTCTCTGTCTCTCTGTCTCTCTCTCTCTCTCTCACACACACACACACACACACACACACTCCCCCTCCCACACACCCCACTCTCCCTTACACCACTGCCTTGCTCTGTCACAATTCTCTAAGCAAGGGCAAGTGATCCTATCTGATCTCTGATTAAATTCAAGATATCAAATCGATTTTAATCATTGTATTCTAAGATCATGAGCTTTCACCAGTATTTTCTCTGATTATTTTTGTTTGTTTGTTTGTTTTTTTGCAGGGCAATGGGGCTTAAGTGACTTGCCCAAGGTCACACAGCTAGTAAGTGTCAAGTGTCTGAGGCCGGATTTGAACTCAGGAACTCCTGAATCCAGGGCCGGTGCTCCATCCACTGTGCCACCTAGCTGCCCCACTCTGATTATTTTTAACTTTGGAAGAGATGACTATGATATTTGATCAACCAACTAGGAAGACCAAGTAGACATGAATAAATGGATGAAGATGACTTTGTTGGCACTAGGGACACATGTTAAAAAAAAGAAGTCAGCAGTGTCTGCCCTGAAGGACATAGGACCTTACATTCTATTCTAGACAGCAGTATATCCGGGGCAGCAACAACCAGGGAGAAGAGTTTTGTTCTGGGGAGACAGAAAGGTGTGTGTGTTGAACATGGGGGAGGTGGGGCTGGGGGCTGGGGTGTCAAGAACCCTCTCTGGGTGTGTGGATAAGTGCCGGGTGAAAGCAAAGCATGGTCTGGTACCCAGAGCTAGCTCTGGGCAGAGTGGGCCACGTGGGTTGGTTTGGACACACTCAGTCTCCAGAATTTAGTGAAGAAGGTTTAACATCCTGTGAAATCTGAAACAAAATAAATAAGGTTCCTTTTTGGAAACAAAATAGAACTCGCCTTTCCAAAACAAACAAACAAGCAAATAAACAAACCAACCCTAATTGCCTTTGAAATGTTCCCATTTCTCTCCCAAGCTTGGCGCTATTCGGGACGCCCCACTTTCTCACCATAGATCCAAACCGTTGTTCAGTCCCCACCAAACGTCACCCGTTGATCCCTTCCCTGCAGTCACACAGCGGCCCCTTTAACTCAAGCCCTTGTTTCCTTGCCTGGTTAGTCCCGTCTCAAGGCTTCCCCCGCCCGGACTCCTTCACTCCTGCCCAAGTAAATTTCCTCATGATGGCTCTGACCACTTCATGACTAAGCAGGGACTCAGTTACCTCCAGTGGCTCCCTATCACCTGTAAGATTAAAAATCAGCTCGTCTGTTGAGCCTTCAAAAGCCTAGACAATGTGCACCAGACCTCCCTGTCCAGTCTTGCTGGGAATTCCTCCTTTTTCTGTACTCTGTGGACGACCCAAACTGGCCTCCTCTCTCTTCCTCCCACATGACGCGCCACGCTGTCCCTGATCTCCCTGCCTCTGTGCTGCTCATCCCAATGGCTGGCAGGTGTCCCTCCTCACTGTCACTTCACAGGGTCCCCCTCGTCTCCCAAAGTGCCACCTTCTACCTTAAGTCCTTCCCTCCCCCGCCCACCTATAGCTAACTGCCCTGTATTTAACTATTTAGCACTTGCGCCTTATGTCTACATATGTGCTGATTACCTGCCTTGATCCTGGCCCAGTGGGATTGTTCATTCATTGCATTCGTATCCCCAGTGCTTAGCTCAGTCCCCAGTGCATAGTAGGGGCTTGATAAATGCTTGTTGACAAGACTTATCCTCCTACTTCTCTCCCTTATCATTTGTAAAGTGGTACAGTGGACATAGTTCTGACACTTATTAGGCGTGTGACCCTGGACAGGTCACTTCACCCTATTTGCCTCAGTTTCTTCAACTGTCAAATGAGCAGCAGGAGGAGGAAATGGCAAACCCCTCCAGTATCTCTGCCAAGAATATTCCAAATGGGGTCATGGAGAGTCTGACATGACTGAAACGACTGAATGACATACCTTGGAATGCAATAATAACTCTGCGTATCAGTACATGCGCCGTCTTACTTTATAATTTTGCCTTGCTGACAATGCAGTTCCTCCAATCCCATCCCAGCTCCCAAGAGGCAAAAAACCCTCTCTTCCAGCAGGGTCCACCCAGGGCAGGCTTTGTTAGATTTGGGTGTGGGTCTCACCTTGGGCAACAACAGGGTAGGGAAACAGAGACACGGGCCCAGGTGAGGCAACAACAGGAGAATACAAGGAGAGATGGCATATGGATCCACAGAAGTAAAGCAAGAAAAGACTTCAGGAAATAGGAGTGGGAAAGAATTGCTGGGATCAGTTAGAGGGAGGAGGCAACCAGGGAAAGCAGGATGTGGTTCCAAGGTCCCTCTGAAGACCTCTGAATTTAGCCCAGGGACATCCAAGAGTGTGTGTGTGTGCGCGCGCGCGCGCGCACACACGAACACACACACCCTCCAGCAGGACCCATTTGTTGACCCTCAGGTGGCCTGTAGCAATGGAGCCCCACCCATGCCCAATGATTGGGAAGAATGTGGAACTGTGTGACAAAGAGGTCCCATTGCTCCAGCAAAGCTAAAGCCTCCCCGCTATGGCCCATGAGATTTGGGGGAGTATCAGAGCAGCTGCCTCAGGGCTAGAAACCAATACTGGAGGAACAGGAGCAGCTGCTTGGTGGACCATCTAGATTCTGCTTGAATCCTTAACTGAGGAGAATTCAACAACTAGATAAAAGCAAGAAAGAAAAAGGAACTGATAAGGAAAATGCCAAAACTAGAGAAAAGGGGAACAAATGGGGTGGGGGGGGGGTGGAGGAGAGAGCAGATGGGAAGGAGGGGAGCTTAAAATAGATAAAGCTAAAATAACTGAAGAGACAGTACTGTGCATTGTTACAGAAAAAGGGAGACAATTGTAATTTGGGGGAAAAACAATATTAGAGACAAATAGAGGAAAATATAAATCTGACCCATAACTTAAATGTAAATGGATTAAACACTACAATAAAACAACAACAAAAAAGCAATGATTGTGTTACAGGGTTAGGACTATTAAAGTTTAACCTAGCACCGGCCCTGGAGTCCGGAGTACCTGAGTTCAAATTTGGCCTCAGACACTTAACACTCACTAGCTGTGTGACCCTGGGCAAGTCACTTAACCCCAATTGCCTCACTAAAAAAAAAAAGTTTAACCTGGCCAGCTGACATGGGTTTTCTCCTTAAGACACACCTTGAAGCAAGAGAGATAAGCCCAATAGGCAGAAATGGTTCAAGAGATCAGAGCTGCCTCTCACCCAACTTTCCCCAGTCATCACCAGTGGGGGGACGGTCCTCCCTCGGGTGATCACCTCCAATAAGGGAACTTTCCACAGTCAGGTGATCAGCCCATCAGACCACCATGGGTCCTCTATAAAAGTATTTGCCTGTCTCCTGCTCCGGGAGATAAGTATCCCAGAGAACTGCGCCTCTGAGGCATGCCTTCTCTCCATGAGAAGAAATCCAAGGATTTTCTCTTGGTTTCCTTTCTCTAGTGCCCAAATAAAATATTATTTTATTCTAATTGGATTTGTGTGTAAGAGGGTGTAATTCTTTAAAGAGGAATTCCTAAGAAACCGCAACCCCCACCAATTTCCCCCATAACAATTGGATAAGAAAACAAACCCTACAGTCTGTGGCTTACAAGAAACACATTTTTTAAAAGGCACGCACAGAACAGAGATGAGGGACTAGAAAACATTTACTCTGCATCAGGGGGAGTGTCTCTTGCCCAGCCAAGAGGGCCATTGTGCCTGACATCCAGCTCTCAATCCTTGGTGTTTTAGAGCAATGAGGATACTGGAGAGTGCAGAACATTGGAGTAAGAGGCAGGAGAGATCTGGGTTTGGATCCTTTCTTTGACTTGACATTTGTTAGCTGTTTGACCAGGAGCAAGTCCCTTGAGCTCTCTTAGTCTCAGTTTTTCCATCTTTCTGATTCCAAGTCTAGCTTTTTATCCTCTCTATTCTCATAGTGCCTCTAAAGGAAGGATATTCTTTTCTTCCCTGAGTGTCACCCTTTAAAAATCTTAGTCTTTGGCCAGTTCTCATTAGCAGGTGGTTTTCCTAACAATCTAAGCTTGGACCCAGTTCTTTGCCTTCCATTATCCAAAAACAGACACAGATGAGCATGAACCTTTCCCAGTAGACTCCCCTGACTCCTCCCAGAAGCTGACATCTCCCAGAAACACGATGCAAGACATGTCTCCTTTTATCCTGATCCCAAATACTCTGACCAAGAAAAAGAGGTACCAACTTGTAAACAGGCCAGTTGGAGAGCAAGCTCAGACACCGTGGGGGATCACACTGGTCTGTGCAGTCCTGTACAAGTGTCTGGGCTGTGACACTTGTGTCCATACAACACTCTAGTCTGCAGTGGGTTTTCTCACTCATGGTGGGAAAAAAGGAAGCCAGAACTATATCACAAGCAATGCTCACTCATCAGTCTCCAAAGGTAGTGGGCAGTCCTTAGGACTTGCTTCACTGGGGTATAGGCACTTTCTGTACTGACAGTCCCTCCTCACTGGTCAGCTAGCTCCAGGGGCTGTGGCTGAATAGTGGGTATAGCTTTCACTAAGTATGCCTGGCTCCATCTTCTTCCCAACAGGCACCTGCATCCTGGAACCCCAGACATAGGATCACAGGTTTGATGCTGGAAGAGACTTTAGAGGGACATCAGGGATCATTGAAACCAATCAGAAGAATTGAACCTGTCGCATGAGAGACTTGGTTGTGTGGCACATCTGGGCTTCCCCTCAATAAGCAGGACAAAGAGCCTGATCAGGATTGGGAATGCTGGGCTAACCTCCACCTTGCTAGAAGCCCTCATTCTGCTGTTTCTTCTGCCCATGCGTGTCCTACAGCCTCTGTGTGCAGTGAGCCTTCTAAGTTTGAAGGCATCCACTTGTCCACACTGGGAGCCTTCACGAGCACCATGTGATGTGTCTGCATGTGTTTGCGTGTGAACATCAGTGTTCTGGGAGGGTAGCCAAGGGCTTCCCTTTCTCAGATACTTCCTACCTCTTGGGACCATCGAAGGCCTGAGTTTGGCAGAATTTTCTCCATTTGCCCTTTCACCCTTCATGATTCATGAGTTGGCTCGTTTTTCTCATGTCACCTCCTCTTCTCTCTTTAGCATAGCAAAAATAGTTCCTTGTCCCTCTACATTCTATTTATGTCATGTCATGGTGGGATTAATGGGCCAACAGCCCCTCACTGTGTTCTGCTTGCCTGGGTGTGAGTGGGGGAGGGAGGAAGGGATTGCCAGGGGGAACTCTCCACCACTCCCCCTGCTCCATTCTGGCCTTTTCCTATCTCCAGGCCAAACATGCCAGGTCTTTCAGTGGCTCCCCCATGAGATGTCCCACTCCTGGTGACCTCCACAAGGACTCCTCAGTCCGTGTCATTGGCAGCCCACAGCCACAGCTGGTCTATGGTGAACCTGGATTTGAGTCTAACATGTCTCCTGATGGCAGGACTCTCCCAGGGATCCATGGACAAGGAGGAACTATCAGCTCTTATTGTGGGTGGAGTTTTAGATGGAGGGGAAAATTCTGACCAATAGGGTTGTTTTCCAGAGTTTCAGAAATCCTTGCTATTCTAGAGTAGTTTGCATGTCTCCCTGAAGCGAGATGCACCTATACTGGAACACCAGATGGAGGATGTGTCCATGCTTCGTGTCATGGGGGAAAAGGTATGGGGGTCCTCAGGCATTCCTCTGTAAAGAATTACATTCTCTGTCTGTCCTTTTATGTGTTCGTCCTAAGCCCCATGTCACTTCACTTGACCTTCAATCTCACCTGTGTGGGGATTCCCTCCACTGGGGCAGATCACCAGCCAGCCAGATTTCTCATCCCATGCTGTTCTGATTTGTGCTCTCCCATAAAGCATCCATAGAAAACCCTCCCTCCATGCTGGGGGCCTGCCCCTGGCTCTTTAATGTTTTTTCAAGTACAAGGATATCTGTCTACATCCCTCACTCTTGGTCTGTAACTGCTTCCACTTTGTTGTTTTTTGGACATAGCCTGGATCATAGTTTGGATGCTAGAGCCTGTCTGGTCCAGCTCCCTCATCTTTGGATGACTGTAGAACTTAATTAAAGGAGTACTCCTCCCTTAATCCATCCTTCACATGCTACCAAATAACCCTGGCCTCATTGGGTTCCCCCAACTCAAGACATCAGCTTATTTTTTTGCATTCCCCAAAGCCAGCTGCTCCTCCATCTGGAATGCACTGCTCCTTCCTCTCTGCCTTTTAGAGTCTTTCTCTTGCTTTGAGCAGAGCCCTGGTACCTCCTCATCTGCTAGGTCCTCCTGGATCCCCTACTGAAAGTTCTCTCTCCCATCACACATTTCCCAAGAGGAAGCAGCACACCGTTATCTACATGGTGGGAAATAATGACATCCATGGGGAAGGCCTGGGCCCAGACAAGAGAAGCCCAAATTCCATGAGCCCAGAGTCTCAGGGACTAAATCCAAAATCTGGTGGGAGGAGCGTGGGGGTGATGCACAAACAGCAGCAGCATCAGGCTTTGGAAACCTTCTGAGGTGCGGGAGGGAGGGAGGTTTGTGAGGGCAGCCCAAGAGGGGAATAGTTCATGTTGGTCTGTGTGTTCCCAGCACCCAGCAGTACCTAGGATATAGGAGGTGCTTACTTTTTCATTGAATTATAATGTTTTTCTTTTGTCTTCTGGGAGGTTGTTTGGGGAGAAGGTTGTCTGGCCCAGTGAGTCCATCCATTCCAATCCACAGCTCTGTAATTTATCATCTGAGTGGTCCGAGGCACACAGAATTTAAGGGACTCGCCCTCAGTCACTTCCCTTGTTGTATCACAGGCAGGAAAGGCAGGAAGGATAGGAGTCAAGGGCTGTCTATCTCCAAAGCGCCTCAGGTCCTCTTTGCCTCTGGTCTAGAAGAGGTGCTGAGCCCTCTGGAGCAATACTACCCATAAGTCCCCTGCCCTAACAGAAGTGGCATTTAGGCAATGGCTTCTGGGCTTTCCTAAGGTAGGCCAGCAGAGGAAAACTGTCCTGGGGGTGGGGAAAAACTGGTTCTGCAGCCTGCCTATCCTAGAACCTGACCACAGCTCCTCAGATCTAGCACCAGGTTGCAGGAGTCACACAGCTGTTTGCACAATCCATTGGAAATGAAATGCTTTTCTAGCCCAAAGCTGTGTGGTTGGCTCAGAAGGTAACGCACACGGCCCAGAAAAGAGACTCTTCATGTAACAGAAGTGTGTTTTTAAGTGTCTAATGTGTGCTCGCTGCTAGTTAAGCAACCAAAAAAAAACCCCACCAAAACCCAACCCAACCCAACCCCAAACAAATCCAAAGTCCTGGGGACAAAAGGTTCTGCAAATAAGCTGATCTATCCGGAAAGTGAAGACACTTCCTGCTCCTGAGGCCAGAGCTCAGGGGTGTGGCGCACCCCATCCCCACCCCCACCCCCTTCCCAGGGCTCTTGTATTTCTGTGGTTTGTGGCCTCAGAGGCCTGGTGAGTGCTATACCCTAAGTCTCAAAGTGAGAGGCCTCCAGGGCCAAGAGACTCATTTTCAGTCTTCATTTTCATCCAGCTCTGGAGTCATTGAAAAGGACAATGGGTAACAATTAGCTCATATGGACAAAGGGCTTGAAGGTATTTGAACTTAGCAGCAATCCTGGCAGATAAGGAAACTGAGGCTGAGAGCGCTTAAGTGACTTGTGCAGAGCCACCCAGCTAAGGCTGTCCAGTATGCCTCCCTATGCAGGAAGACAGAAGTGAAGGGGACTCAGAGAATCCCCTTTTCATCTGTGTCCCCAGAGCCTAGCATAGTATCTTGCATCTAGTAGGTGCCCTAACAAATGTTAGTTGAAGAGTCTGTATATAAGTGGCACTTTTCACCCGCGTGAACTCTTGACTCCATATATGTGACAAACACACATAGCCTATTAAACAAAATCTGCTAGGGCAGCTAGGTGGCGCAGTGGATAGAGCACTGGCCCTGGATTCAGGAGGACCTGAGTTCAAATCTGGCCTCAGACACTTGACACTTACTAGCTGTGTGACTCTGGGCAAGTCACTTAACCCTCATTGCCTCACAAAAAACAAAACAAAACAAACCCTGCTTCCTGAGGCAATCACCTCTGTACTCTGACAGTCCCAAATCCCTCTAGGTTTCTGCTCCTTGTTCCTTCCACTGCCTGCCCTCTCTCTGCCTTCCATCCTACTCCTACCCCCCCCCCCTGTTCACTCAGTTTCTCTATCTTGGACTCACATACTGAGGCTCTCTGGAGGCAAAGGCCATTATTTCACTTAGGATGCCCCATTGGTCTGTAAGTGGCTCTAGATTCTCTTTTCACATTGCTTCCTTATTGCAAAAATAGCTTGTTTCTTCCCATGCTTTTCAGCTTAGATTTCCCCATAAAAGTCATTCGTCACCATTCCGGACAAAGATATATTTATTCTTGGTCCACTGTGATGTCATTGATGCATGAAAATTCCAGTATGGAAACTCCCTCTACGAATACTCATCCAGAATTGCTCTTCTATTCGCCCAGACCCCCGAGAGGGCTAGTGCCTTTCCTACTCCTTCATAATGATTCCAATTAACAAATGAATTATTCTGAAACATTCTTTTTCGAAGTTTATGAAGCAAAGACTTCATCCTCCAACAGAATGAAAGTTTCTCCAGGGCAAGGACGGTGTCGTTTTTGTCTGTCTCCGTAGTATCTAGCACTAGGTTGGCTGTGCAATAAATGCCTGAAAAATGTTTGTCTAGTTGAAGAAGAATCTAACTTTCCATTTCCTCCAAAGGCTCCACTCGGCATCATGGGGCTGGGGCTGGAATTTACAAGCAAAAGAGAGGACTGTGCGGTGGGGAAGACCAGGGGGGTCTGGAACTGGTCGAAGAAGCTTTGCTATTAATCTCGAAGACTCTATGTGACCTCGAGCAAAGAACGCGGCCTCTGTGGGTCTCATTTTTCTCATCCCTAAAAGGAGGGGCATTGGGCTCAATGATCTCTGAGGCTCCTTTCAACTTGCCATCTCTACTTTTTCTCCGCTGTTTTTAAATGTCCATTACACATTATTTTCCAGCGTGAGTTGTTAAGAGGCCTGGGAAGAGAGTACATTGTGACATTCTGATATCTCCCCAAAATGCCCCTTAAAGTTCCTCATTAGTCAGGCAAATAAAGGTTTTCGAATCTGTCACAGTGACTCCCCCCCGCCCCAGCCCCGACTCCTTTTTCACCCACTCACATGACCTTCCTGTATGATTTCTGAAGCTGATGAAAGTTCACCTGTACAGACCTAATACAGGCATTTTTCATCAGCCTATTTCCTGATGTTTGGGTGATTTGCTGCCCTTATGTGATTGCTCTAAGTAGCCACAAATCAGGAAGCTATCATAAAAATCCCCGCGAGGCCACCATTCCAGCTGCCCGCATTCGACATCGTTATTTGGAAACATGTAAATGAAAGTCGGCTTCCGACACCCATAAATCACATTGGGATGAGTGCACAATGGAGGTGCGAGTTTGTTTCTCCCAGCTCTCACCCCTTTTCTACGTGGGATGAGCTCCATACATTTCCCCCATTATCGATAGGTATGATCATAAAATATTATGACAAATAAGAGGCATTCGTTGTTTCCCCAGAAACATTCACTCCCGTTATATTAAAATGCTGTATTGTTAACCTTCATTGCTATGGGCTCCATTAAAGGCGTGAATTATTGCTTTGCAAAATAGGGAACCTTGGTGAACTCTTGATGCAAATACAAGTTATATATATAAATAAAGTGTGTTCTGGGAAGCCACATGGTTTCCAGTGGGGTCACTCAATTAACATAGTAGTTCTCTATAAGTTTCAAGAATAAAAACCCAAGTGCAGGATGTGAAAGCACTTAAATGGGCATTTGTCTCTATGGCAAGAAATGGTGAGTACTAATGAAAGGGTGAGAAAGGCAGCTTGAAGGAGCTCTTTAAATATATACATAAATGAATATATATAGGTGTGTGTGTATGTGTATATATATGTATATATATATCCTTGCCCTTATGCAGATATAGATATATGTATTTCGGAGAATGCTTTAGATTTTTTCTTTTCTTTCCTTTCTTTTTTTTTTTTTTTGGTGAGGCAATTGGGGTTAAGTGACTTGCCCAGGGTCACACAGCTAGTAAGTGTTAAGTGTCTGAGGCTGGATTTGAACTCAGGTCCTCCTGACTCCAGGGCTGGTGCTCTATCCACTGCGCCCCCTAGCTGCCCCCAACGCTTTGGATTTTTATCAGTTGTTATCTGTATGACCTCTCTAGGCCTCAGTTTCCTCAGCTATAAAATGAAGAAGTTGGACAAGTTGATCTGTAAAGTGCCTTCCGTCTCTAAATCTAAATTATGGTGAAGAAGATGATGGTGATAGCTAGTATACTCATCTCTTCCTGATTCCAAGTCCAATATTTTACCCATTGTGCCACCTATTTTTTTTTGCAGGGCAATGAGGGTTAAATGACTTGCCCAGGGTCACACAGCTATAGCCATTCTTTTCCATCTCCAGGTCTCTATAGCCTCAGATCATTTTCCTGTATACCCAGCACTGAGGACCATTACCATGGTAACCATGTCAGCTTTGGGGAAAGGTGAACATGAGTTTCTAGTACAAAGCTTATCATTTCTGGGTGTTCCCTTTGCTGAAAACTTGAATGTATGTGTTCTGTCCTCAGCCTTCTCAAATACAGCAATGATGTGAGGATATAACACTGGAGTGAGCCAATAGAAGACTGTTGTTGTTCGGTGTCTAACTCTTTGTGACCCCATTTAGGGTTTTCTTGGCAAAGATGATGGAGTAGTTTGCCATGTCCTTCTCTAGCTCATGTTACAGATGATGAAACTAAGGCAAATAGGATGAAGTGACCTGCCCAGTATCACACGGCTACTAAGTGTCTTGAGGCCAGATTTGAAACTCAGATCGTCCTGATTCTACACCGAGCATTCTATTCATGGTACCACCTAGCTGCCCAAATAAAGGACTACAGTCCCTGAACCAAGATGGCGCCCCAAATTTAAGGCCAAGGAGGGAGGCTCAGGCCAGCAGAACTTAGCCTCTGACAGCCATATTTGTAGCAGGATGGGAAATTGTATAAGTAGTCTAGACTGGCCCTCAAAATACATTTTTCCATGTGGTAATAAATAACCTTTGGGTCCCATAGCACTATGATGGGAAGCAATTCATCCAGGTCCTCCCTCTCATTCAATTCAACATGCATTTGTTAAGTACTTATCATGCCAGGCATTGGAGAAAGACAAGACTGAAAACAGTACCTGTCCCCAGGAAGCTTGCATTCTGCTGAGAGGAATAGCGTGTACATAGGTAGGATGTCCCCAGTCTAAACAAAATCAACACAAAGACATTTCAGTGGGAGATTCAAAGGTGAAAAGGGGCCAGGGGTAGAAGGTGGCACTTGAACAAAATGGGGTTGGGGATTTGAGAAGTGATGGGGAATAGAGAGAATTTCAAATATGGGGAGCAGCTTATGCAAACAGCAGGTGTCATTGAACAGCTAGGGTAGCAAGTGGGTTTCCCCTCACTTCAAGACCTCACTGGAGGTCTTTAGTCTCAGTCTCACTGTAGACAGGATTCTTTATTCAGGTACCAGGCAGACTAGATGGCCTTGGAGGGCTCTTTCAACTCAGAAATTCTGTGAGTCTCTATAATGCCCGAAAGTCCCCAGAAACCCCCTTCCAGAGACATACCCCTCTACTCAGTTGAAGGTGTGGCAAAGCTTGTTGCTGGCCACACAAATAAAGGTGTGGAATTTGGAATGAAAGATCAAGGTGGAATTCATTGCTCTTAAGCAACATCACCTGGGGATTTTTTTCCTTTGCTTCCCCTACCCCATTCATTTGCACAGGATAACAAAATTAATCTTGGAGTTGAGAAAACCAAAGGGAACTAAGATTCAGAATCCTTCAGTGTTTGTTGAAATGGTAGGGCTTCAATTTGGTCAAGAGAAATTAAACAATTTAAGAAATTAAGTCCAAACCTAAGTTAGAGAGAGTCTTGGAACAGCAAACTCGCCCCTATTGACCAGGAAAAAAGACTGCAGAAAGAAAGATGCTGTGCCTGGTGCTGCTTAGCTTTCTGACCTGTGTTCTGTAGGAGTTCCTACTCCTGGAAAGGAAAGCTCTCCCTCTGGAGAGAAGAAGCCCATTTTCTTTTTTTTTTCTTTTTTTTGGGGGGTGGGGCAGGGCAATGAGGGTTAAGTGACTTGTCCAGGGTCACACAGCTACTAAGTGCCAAGTGTCTGAGGCCGGATGAAGAAGCCCATTTTCACCAAAGACTCTGAGAACAAGTTTTTCTATCATCTGATATTAGGTGTGTGAAGGGTCTGCCTCCCTAAAAAAAGTTAGAGCTTAATTAAGCCTCTGTACTCTAGCTAAAAGAAGTTGTAGCGTCTACTCTTCTCAGTAGGGAGATGAAAGTAGCTTCTATGCTGAGGACGCCAGCTAAAGTCAGAATCTAAAAGCAGAGAGATGCTCCACCCAGGCATCAGGCAGAGATCTGAGTGTCCTGTCTGGGCAGGCCCTGGCCATGCATGCCCCCTATATCTCGCCCCTCTGTGTGTCTTTGCTAGGTGCACCAGCACCATGGATGATGTGTATATTTGTTGAAGAGTATGCCCCATGTTAATGGGCAGAAATGTTTTATTTCTACTAGTCTGACTAATTAAATTTAATTAAATACCTTTTCTTTAAACTGATGTTGTTGCTAGCTGACTTGTGAATACAGATCATAAAGTACCTTGAACTTTGGAGAGCTTATGTTGGGGGACCCACAGGAAGAAGGCGGCATCCCCAGGTTTCACATGAGAGCTACACTGTCCTTGATGGAAGAAGTCCTGGCAGCTAGGCCTACCTCCCAGGAGGGAGACTCTATGGGTTGTTCTGGCCTCACCCTAGTCTCAGCTCCTCTAGTTCCAATTTTTAAAAACTGATTTCAATTTATTGATTTAATTTCATTTTAGTGATTTTATTGATATAAGGCAAATGTCAATGAGGAACTTCTACCAGTTCAGTTGATTGCTTTTTTGTGTGTCTTTTTTTTGTGTGTGAGGCAATTGGGGTTAAGTGACTTGCCCAGAGTCACACAGCTAATAAGTGTTAAGTGTCTGAGGCCAGATTTGAACTCATGTCCTCCTGAATCCAGGGCCGGTGCTCTATCCACTGTGCTACCTAGCTGCCCCATCACTTTTTTTTTTTTTTTGCAATTTATAATCTTCGAGATTTGCCTGGGCAAGAGTTAAATGATTTATTCAGTCACACAATTAGTATGTGTTAAAAAACAAACAAATAAACCCAACGCCACCCCTACACAGACAAAGCCATAACTCCCTGACTCCAAGGCCCTCCCGTTGACTCTCCACCCTACCTCATTCCACAAATGGGAGGTTTCTCACCATGCAAAACCTTTCTCCAGTTTTAGAAACAATGTGCCTTTGTGTTGGTTAGCACCTTATGAGAACTCCACAAATTCTTGAGAACCGAATATCTTCAAGAAAAGTGACCAGTCCAGAATACGCACAGTGGCCATATACTACTGGCCACGTGGGCCACCACCCAGCATTGTGCTACAATTCAGGTGATTGCTCTGTGTGTTACTTTCAGGGCCTTCTCTTTTGCAAAAAGCCTTTAAGTCACTAAAGCAGCCGCAACCAACTGAGACCTTACATGTTTTCTTGTTTCTCCAAGTCAATCTGGCAAGATAGATAGATAGATAGATAGATAGATAGATAGATAGATAGATAGATAGATAGATAGATAGATAGATAGATAGATAGATAATTAAACAAATAAATGAATGAATGAATAGATACATAGATAGATAAAGAAATAGATAGATGGACCCTTCCCTATTTGGGGGTGTGGTACCCAAACAATCCATCTGTTGAGTGAGGCATTTTTCTTATGATTTGGAACACTCACTGATCTGATGCAATCCTCAAGAAAGAGGTAGGTGCATGTATTTTCCATATGCATGCCAAGGAGGCTTCAAGGTGGGTTTTCCGACATTTTCAAACTGCTGTTAGCCTTAGAGGACTTGGGTGTGAATGTCTCCTCTTGTTCACTAAAGGCAGAGCCATTAACTGATTAACTGAGTGACCAAAGAAGGTATTTTATCTTTGCATTTGTCTGTCACAGATTGTGAATCCATTTGCATTGTGACAGATGGAATTCGGCCATCTTATGATATAAACCTGTGGTAAAGAGAAAAACACCCCTCAGTTTGAGGAACATAAAAAATTAACCCCAGGCTACATTAATAAAGGGCATTTCACGGCTTCCCGTAAGCTTCTGGCTGAGGCAGGCAATGGCAAAGCAGACCAGCCCTCTGGGTCTTAAGTGCTGCGGGAAGAGAAAATTAATCTAGGGGTGTAGAGCTTTTTAGGGTTGCCACCGTATGAAAGTTCCGTCTTTCTTGGTATGCTTTCCCCTGCCTCCTCCCAGATCTCCCAGCTTCCCCAGGGATAGTGATGAGAGATGCTTTGGTAAGGTTAGACCCCACCCAAAGGAGGCAGATTCAGAAAATGAGTTTCCCTCATTGAGTTTGCCTCACTTTTCCTGGCATTAGACTGAGAGCATGGACAGAACAGGAAATCTGTAATGGAGAGTGAAGTGTCCATAGGCCATGTGAAGGTTTCTTGGAATTACTTCCAGGCTTGTCAGAATCACTTTTATTTATACTCTTATTTTCTATCTCAAAATCTGTCGGTCCTGTTGTCAGGTTGTCATTCCAAAGGAAGCATCTCCTGCATACTCAGCCACGAGCTGATGGATGCCTCTGTGATGCCATCCTCCACAGGGATGATGGGAGCATCCCAAAATCCATTTGCCCTCCTTGGGCTCAGAGACCACACCTCCTGAGTTATTCCACTTAACTGCATTTAACATGCACTACTCCAAGCCCCTTGGAGGTTTATTGACGAATAATCCAATTGAGTCCCACAGTCTCCTTGTGAGAAGGACAGCGGTTAAGGCATTTATCTTCCCCTCTTTATAGAGAGAGAAACAAGTAAAGAGATCTTCAATGTGACTACAAAGTCATCAGTTTAGAGATTGAGACAGGGATCTGACAGCTCCCACGGGCTCCTGTCCTGTCCACTCCACTGCACTGCATCTCTGAGCTAACTAGGTGGCACCATGGATACAGCAACCACTTGAAGTCAGGAAGACCTGGGTTCAAATCCATCTGTGAGATCCTGGGCAAGTCACTTGACCTCTGTTTACCTCAGTTTCCTCATCTGTAAAATAGCAATAGTCGTTGTGAGGATTAAGTGAGATAATAATTGTAGAGTGCTTAGCACAGTGCCTGGCACATAAGAAGCACCTGTAAATCTGAGTTGTGGTGTAGTAGTGGTGGTGGTGGTGGTGGTGGTGGTGGTGGTTTGTTTGTCCTTCATTCTTGAAGAGGACCAATGACATCAGGAAGGTGATGTCAGGATTTGCACTGAATTGGATTTAAGTGAGAGAGAGCTGTGCAAAGTCACCAAACTCCTTCTCTCTTCCAGAGCTATCTGGGTACAGTGGCAAGACATAGATTAGGACAACTGGAGATGGCCCTGGATGCAGTGGGAGACCTTAGACCTTTTAGACTAAGTACTTTCCTGGGTCTCAGTTTGTCTGAGGCAATACCATTCAGTGATTGAAACTAAAGTAAGAAGTGAGGCAAAGAGGATTTCAGAGAAACCTGGAAGGACTTACATGAACTGATGCTGAGTGAGATGAGCAGAACCAGGAGAACATTGTACACAGTATCAACAACATTGTGTGTTGATCAACTGTGATAGACTTGACTCTTCTCAGCAATACAATGGTCCAAGAGAGTTCCAAAGGACTCATGATGGAAAATGCTCTCCAAATCCAGAAAACAAAAAACTGTGGCATCTAGATGCCGATTGAACCATACTATTTCTATTTTTTTTGTTTTTGTTTTTTGAGGTTTTTCCTTTTTGCTCTGATTCTTCTTTCACAATATGACTAATGCAGAAATATGTTTGATGTGATTGTACATATCTAACGTATATTAGATTGCTTGCTGTCTTGGGGAGGGGGGAGGGAGGGGAGGGAAGGAGAGGGATTTGAAACTAGAAATCGTATAAAAACAAATGTTGAAAACTATCTCTACATCTAAGTGGAAAATAATAAAATACTCTTATGAAAAAAAAAACAAGTGAGGCAAAGAATGGCCTCTTTCACCGAGTCAAAAAAATCAATCTGGGAAGGGAAGACCCTCAGAGTTTCTGGCCAAATAGAAACAATTGCTATTTACACTCACTCTGAGCCACTAGAACCCAAATAATGATTTGGAAGAGACCCAAATATCTGGCCCCTGCTAGAATTCCAGCCACACTGGGAAGGTAGTCTAGCAGCCAACCCCCCAATTGGTTATCCAGCCTCAGATCAGAAGTCACATTGGAGTCCCATTGGGTGTTTGATCTATATGGGTCTAATGGGACTCATTAGCTACCTATAGTGACCACCTAATGGAAGTATTCTCTAATAAAAGCCATAGTGCACTTGAAGCAGTCCAGTGCCTCTATTTTGTAGACGGGAAAATGATTTATCTTTAACTTCACATCTTATTGCAAAATTCCTGTGGTTCAAAACCATCCATGGTGCCTCGTTGGATATTATTACTTGAGAGACCAAAGAGAGTCTCTGACGTAAGCAGGGTCCAGTTCTGGAAGGCTTGGCTTGGACCTCTAATGTGTGAGCCCGATCTCTCCAGCTCAGCTGGTAAACCAGAAACAATTATATGTAATACTAAGGGTCTGATAGATGAGGCTGCCACTTCAGGTATCCACATCTTGGCAAATTATCTCTCAGGCTGCTAAACCCTGACCCGAATCCACGGTCATCAAACATTATAAAGAAAGGTACTTGCCTAATATGACGGCTTCCAAAGAGATCTGAACTCCAACATGTGGGGGGAAAAGAACTCATTCTCTTTCTCCCTAACCTCACTCTTCCTTCTAACTTTCCAACTACCTATTGAGGACAATCACCGTCCTTCTAGTCACCTAACATCACAACCTTGTAACCTTCCTCAACTCTTCCCTCTCAGTCCCCATCTTCAATAAGCCACCAAACTTTGTCCTTCCACCCTCCACAACCAGCTCTCCCCAGAGCCATCTGGGTCCAGTGTCAAGACATAGATTAGGACAATTGGAGATGGCCCCAAATGCTGTGGGGGACCTTGGACCCTTTCTCTCCACTCAAACAGCCATTCCCTCTCCAGCCCCTCATCACCTCTCTTTGGGACTATTGCAGTGTCTTCCTAATTGGCCTCTTTGCCTCCAGAGCCAGCAGGGGTAGAGTCCAAGGTTGGAATGGGGGGGGGGCGGAGAAGGTGGTCAAAGGGGGATGTGTGGGTAATGGCCAAGTACACGTGGCACAAAAGCCGGGTTCTAGACAAAATTGGGTGAAAACTCAACACTTTACTGTGTTGGAAAGAACACTGGCTCTGGAGTCAGAGATTCTGGAGTCAAACCCTGCCTCTTTTGGCTTACCAACTGTGTGACCATGGGCGAGCACTTAACTCCCTGAGCCTCAGTTTCCTCATCTGTGAAAAGGGAGGGTTGGACTATGTTGTGTCCAGATTTAGATCTAGTACTCTATGACCCCATGTGCCAAGCACTGTGCTGGGCTAGGGATAAAAAGGCAAGAAGGAAACAGGTCCCAATTTCAAGGAGCATCCATTGTAATGGATGGGGAGTGATAGACATGAGTTGTTGAGAATACCCCTGCTTGGTGGATGGTCTGTGGCCTCCTGATTAGGGCCTGTCCACAATCCACGAGCCTATCTATGAAAGCTTTTCAGACTGCCAGGTTTTTCACTGGCACAGGAGTTAAGAGCCTCCACATACTATTACAGAATACTAGGAGGACTTTGGTGGAGGCTAGAACTCTGACTAGGGTGGGGTGATACGACACTAAAATTGAGAGACCGAAAAGGTTTGACACATGTATTCCTTTAGGAATAACATCTAATTAGCAATAACACTTATTTAAAATAACAGACTATTGATACTATGAATAGCTTACATTTATGTGGTTCTATAAGGATTAGGTAGAGCTTTATATACATTTTTTTTATCTGATCTCCATCAGTCTTGAGAAGTGGGTGCTGCTATTATCCTCATATAATTCAGATAGGTCTAGTGACTTGTCTCAGGTGATCCAGCCAGTTTTTGAGACAGGATTCATACAAAGATCTCCCTGACTTCAAGGACATCACTCAATCCCCTCTGCTCTAATAAGACCAAATAAATAAACTAATTAATAATAATGTGAATTAATTACTCTAATGAATATAAACTGCTAAAGTAACTCACCTGAAATTGCCATCATTGCTTTTCTGCATTCATTTCACATTGTGCACTACATAGTTTACTTGAGTTCATTTTAATCTTCCCAGAAGAACACCCTGGACTTCTGGGGCTACGTTCAGTTGGACAAACTTTTTTCCCATTAATAATAATAATAATAATAATTTTTGGGGGGGCTGGGCAGTGGGGGTTAAGTGACTTCCCCAAGGTCACACAGCTAGTAAGTGTCAAGTGTCTGAGGCTGGATTTGAACTCAGGTCCTCCTGAATCCAGGGCCGGTGCTTTATCCACTGCACCACCTAGCTGGCGCATGAATAATTCTGATGAATATAATTCATTAATTAATAATTCTGATGAATGTAAAATTTATTGATAGTGTCTCTTTTTAGCAGCAAATACCACACCCTAGCCATATTCAAAAATTGACCATCATTGTCATCTTCACTTCTTGCCTGGATGCACAAGGAACTAAATTCAATTCAACAAACATTCATAAAGCCCTTACCATGTTCAAGGAAATGTACCAGGCACCAGTGATACAATGGTGAAAAATAATATCCTTGCCAAATGGGAAGTTCTACTTACTAAGAAGGAACATGGACAACTTTTGATGTCAGACTTTGGTTAAGATGGCTGTGTGATTTAAAAAAAAAAACTCATAAAGAAGCTCAGTTTCCCCAAACCAACTCTGGCAAATAGACAAGACTAATGAACAAAAAAACTGAAGGAAAAACAAGGTGGAAGCAAACCCCTTCACCAAGTCCAGAACTTGACAAAAAGATGACAAAAAAGGTGGAGGGGCAAAGGGTGCAAACAAGGGGAGCCAGCTATGTATAACCCAAGGAAGCTTCAGCATTGGAGATGGGCATAGATGCATGCCCAAGACAAGCAAGGTTCTTAGCCTGGGGCCCGGGAACTTTTAAAAATATCTTTTTGTAAGTGGATTTCACTATCATAGGTTTCCTTTGGGCTCCTCTGTGTTTTCTCTTCTGTGTTTATTTTATCTACAATTCTGTGAATGGGTGCCTGGGCTTCAGAGGGATCCATGACACAAAAGATGAAGAATATCTAGTTTAGGGAACCATTCAAACCCTGGTAACCAGATTGGAAACTCGTGGGGCCAGGAGAGGAGGGGATTGAATGGACAGGAAAAATAGCTGACATTTATAGAGTTTTGGTTTTTCCAGGGTACTTTTACATCCTTAATCTTTTTTTATTATTACATCCTTAGTCTTTGAACCTCCCAGCCCAGCCTGGGAGATGGGTACAATAAGGGGAGAGAAGGGACAAGCGTTCATTAAGCACCTACCTTTGTTAAGTGCCAGGCATGCTTTACATGCATTATCTGATTTGATCTATAGGGATTGCTATCCTCATTTTACAAAGAAGGAAACTGAGGCTCAGAGGTCAATAAGTGAGTGAGTGAGTGAATGAATGAATGAATGAATGAATGAAAACAACCTTGAGCAAGTTATCTTTATGTGCAAAACAAGGCTAAGGGCTCAGGACCCAAATAGCTACCAGAGACGGGCCCCTCACATATTCTCTCTCACTACATAAACATGGTGTAAGAATACCATGTTGAGGTGATGGGGGTCTTTAGCTGCACAGCTAGCCACTGTCAGAGATGGAATTTGGACTTCAGTCTTTCTGAGTGCACGTCCAACACACCATGGACCTAGAGTTAGGAAGACCTGGATTAAATCCCATCCATGACAATGACTAGTCTCTGACTCCAGAACTCTGCACCTACCTATCTGTTCTTAGAAGTTGTATAATGACCTACCTGCATTCCCAGAGGTGAGATTTCACTGGCCTCCAACAACATGGGTCCCAAAAGGTCCTAATTCTAAGCCCAGAATTTTTCCTGTAAGTCATATTGCCTCTATAAATTCCCATCATCTCCATCAATTTTTTTTAAAGCAACAAATATTACTACAGTTGATGAAATTCTGTGACTGCAGCCAGGAAGATGGATGCCTTCCAAGAGGCCACGGCTGTGATTGAAGATTAAAATAATAATAACAACAATAGGAATGATGATGATGATAACCAGCAAGTATGTAGCAAGAGCACTTTACACGTCATCTCATTTGATCCTCAGGTATTCGTCTATGTTGTTCACTGGCTTGATAACCAGTACACAAAGTGTCTCTCTGCATTCTACAACATGAGCCCCACCACCTCACCATAGTATTCTTACACCATGTTTGTGTAGTGAGAGAGAATATGGGAGGTCCCCATCTCTGGTAGCTATTTGGGTCCTGGGCCCTTAGCCTTGCTTCGCACATAAAGATAACTTACTCAAGGTTATTTTCATTCATTCACTCACTTATTCATTCTAGCTCAATGCCAAGGGACTGGTGTTTGGGGATGATGTGGCTTGGGGGAGGGAGGAGCTTACCTCTTTGTCCCCATTACATCAATATGGTACAAGGTTATCATCCTCTCTTCTCACCCATCACAACTTTTTGACCTTCACCCTTCATGCCCATTTCTTTTTCCATTAGCCCTCGTAATTCAAAGTGGAATTTATCTGTACCCTTGCAAGACTGTTCAAGGCCCACAGCTCTTCCAAACAAATACTGCAGTCCACAGGAGATGAGACAGAATCAAGGCCAAAGGGTTCTGAGGTGAATGGGAAGGATGTGTGAACACCGGTCATATCCATGAAAGCCAAGTTTGAAGGGAAGCCCTGGAATCAGGGTCAGGGGCTTTCTGAGGTCATTCAAAAGGCAGCTCAAAGTGAACGTGCTTGTCACAGATCCACATAGGCAGCCAGGGTCAGCTTAGAGGGGTTTTAGAGCCATAGACTCTGAGGCAAGAAGGGACCTTAGAGCAAACACGCCTTCATTTTACTGATGAGGAAACTGAGGCTGAGTGATTTCCCCCAAGTCACACAGGTAACAAGTAGCCAACCCTGGATCCTATGGATGGACCCTGTTACTTGGATTGCTCCTCTTAATGCTTCCTCCTTCCCTACATTGCGGTGGCCCAGGAACTCATCCCATCTGTGAAGATGGCCCCGCAGGAAGCACCACCACAATCAGGATGGAGCCGCAGCTGGTTTATCTGGAAAATGCCAATGTCTGAGGCCTCAGGGTGGGGCACTGAGGAAGGAAATCCAGGGCTTCTGAACAACAGCCACCATAGTCAGAGGCCAGAAGAGGGAAGATGACCTTGAACATGCCAAGAACTGCTAGCTCCAGGCTGTCTGGATTTCTGCCAACCTTTACCTCACCCTCCTAACGTTGTGTGCTTGAAGAGCTTCAAGGCTGGCACGGGAGACCAGCCCACCCCTTCCAGGGCACCTCCCCCAGCTCCCTATGTGAGGTGGGGAGAGCTAACATAGACAGAAGTTCAAGTGCATTGACTGTCCTGGGTCCTGGGCCTCTTTGGTAGTAAGTGTGGCGAAACCCTCCTCTGAATCATATTTTCAATAAAATCCATAGGACCTTCCAAAGGAAACCAATTCTACTGACATATAATTATCCAAGTGTTTTTTTCTAAAATAAGTTCATGTTAAAATTTTGTTTTTACATATATTTTGGAAAATAAAATTCTGTTCAAAGGGGAAAAAAAACCAAGTTCATTGACCCCAAGTTAAGCATTGCATCAGATCTTCTGACCCACATCCCCTCCAGCCAAGCAGAAGTATCTATGTCTCCACGGATTTCTATTGTCCCCTAAACCACAAATTCCTCCAGGCTATCACCCGCCTTAGAAAGGATCCCCATTGAATTCAAGTGGGTCCACTTCTGGTTTTCTCCTGGCATTTTGTGAGACAGGGTCATACTCCTTGGACCTTGCACTGAGTCTTGGTCAAAAGGCAAGTAGACTTATTACCTACACAATCAGCCAGGACCTCTCCCCTCCATTTCTAGGAAGGCCAATCTGATCAGCATTGCCTCGTAGCTATCATCCAGTTGTACTGGGCTCAAAGCCAATGGATGTCTGACCTTTCCTGCTGGGAGGACTGAAAGCTGCCTAATGGAATGCACAGATTTGTGCAATAGGATGTTGTGCTGGGAGAAGGCAGAAGATCCCTCAACTCACCAATTATACTTGTCTTATTTAACTACTTATTTGTTATAAGTGAAATGTCATTGGGTGGGGAAATCATTGGGAATTAAGAATGATGAGAAAAGGGAAGAGCAAGAATGAAACATTTACATAGGAAAGAATGAAGATACTTCTAGTGCATTGTGGCTTAGCCAAGGCAGAGCCATCCAGAAGACCTCCTAGGCTGTCCGGCTCCTTGGGATGGGTCTTTAACCTCTTTGGGCCTCTGTTTCCTCTTCTGTAAAATGAAGGAAAGACTTGGACTGGATTGCCTTGTGGCAGAGGCCGCACCTCAATGGTGTGTGCTTTTGAAGGCTTCTGTCGGGTAGAGGTTAATGAGGACAAACATTCTGTACGTGGACTGAAGCAGGAGATAGCAACCTGGGGTTTGTGGCCTTGTTTCTTTGTTTTTCATATGTTGGTAACTCTATAATTGCTTTCCTTTGCTATCCTATATCTTTTATTTTGTACATTTAAAAGCATTATCCTTAGCTGGGTTTCCCATAGATTCCTTCAGACCACTAAGAGGTTCTATGACATCAAAGAGGTTCAGACCCCCTGGACCCAAGGGATGATAATGACAGTGCTAATGTATTTGCCATATTACAGTTGCAAAACACCTTCTACCCATGATCTCATTTGATCCTCCCAACAACCCTGAGAGGTTGTCAAATACTCATAAAATAGACAGTATTTTACAGCTGGAGAAACTGAGGATCAGCGGGGTTAGGCCACTTCCTCAATCTCCCTCAGATAGTGAGTGTCAGAGCCAGCCCCCTGATTCCAAACCAAATGCTCATTCTGTTTTATCAGGCAACCTCTCAAAACAAGTCTGACATCCATTTTTGTAGGACTTTCTGGAAGATTCTAGAATTGTTGGTATGATAGAAAGAATCATGCTCTTTACTTAATTCACTATTATTCTATGATCAAATTCAGCTTTATGGGGATCTGCAAATGTAACCCTTGAAACATGACTCTGAGAAGCCAGGAAAGAGTCCTTTAAAAAATGCGAGGAAAGTACTTGACTAGGTCCAAAGGTAAATCAACACAAATAAATTAAGAGAGAGATTTTTCTCTGCAATGCATAAGTAATAGATTCAGTGCCCATAATTCCTGCCGAGGTGTGACGGGATGCAGAGGGCCCCTGGCAGGTTAATATTGCTAATGGAGTCTCATGGTGAAGGCATATAACATCATCCATTGCATATTATATGACTTCTTATCATGGGAAACAGGGAGCGCTTCGAAGTCAAATCATGAACACGGTGCTGCCTCGCGTGCACTACAAAGCCCAACTGCTCTTAAAATCTGTTACTTTGCTTCCATTTCCGATGTCAGAGTACGGCTGGCCATCTTCATCAAACGTCCCGAGAAAGCTGTGCCCAGGGAACAGAAGCCAAGGACTTCTGCTTGTCTGATGTCAGTGAGATCACATGGAGAGGATCCCCAGGTCCTATTGCAGGGGATCAAATCCCATTGATTCCCTCGTCCAAGTGGGACTGGGCTTCCGGGGAGGAGAGTGGTTGCAGACCAGCCAAGGCTTCCTCACCTCTCCGGCCCCACGGACCCCTTTAGTGTTCAGGGGAAATGGATGGACTGTTTTCTGAGAAGAATATTTGTCAGTGCATATGATCAGACACATGAGTTCACAAGAGGACTATTGTCATATTGGACTAGCATTGGCAATATATTGAAAAACAAGTTTGTGGTGCCCAGGTTAAGAACCCCTACTTTAGCTGCTCGTACTGCAGATACCCAAGGAAAGTCTGTGCATTGCTTTAATTTGCTTTTTTAGCCACTCGGCTTTTGGTCATCTAATGCAGCCGATTTTATCTTCGCCATCCTTGGGGAAGTTGAGGGTCAGAAAGAGAACAGGTTTAGGAAGAAAATGGGCAGCTCCTTAGAGGTCCTTTAGCCCAACTCCCACAATGTGCAGAGGAGGAAACTGAGTCCCAAAGGGTGAAGTGACATGCCCAGAGGCAGAATTTGAACCTATCTCTTCCTGACTCTGGGGCCAATACACCACACTGTGCTTCAGTGCAGGAAGTCGTAGGAGTGCTGGTCAGAAGCCTTGGTGCTGCCCAAGGGGCTTAGAAGAGCTTCCAAAAGTTCTACCTGAGCTTTATGACTTGGGGTCACAGTTAGAGATTACACCTTTGGTGTAACCTGGGATGGCCTTGGATGGGATCCTGAAGGCTGGAGCCTTTTCTGGTCCTCTGTCAGCCTCCTGTTCTTTCCTGCTGACCTTCTTCCCCTTACATTCCATACACACCTCTCCTTCCCGGGGTTACACACCAATTGCAGAACCAAAACTCTGGTTCTCTGTGTGACACACCCATGGTTACCTGGGGCCAGAGGACTGGGCCTCTGAGACCCTGCCTAGTCACTATCAAACACAAGAGTTTCTGGACTCATCTCTCCAAGGAACTGATTCCTGGTCACTGTCTATATTTTCAGAGGGTCCCTGCACATTATGTCCCTATGTGGGTGGTGCACACAGGAAGGAGAAGGCATCGACGGCCTGGCTTGCTGCTGGCCCAGCCCTTCCACATACAGGGGCATAGCAGAGGGAGGCCATGCAGATGGGCAGAGAGAACGCTGGATTGGGAGGAGGAATACGTGTTCACATCCTGCCTCTGACACTTCTTGACTTCGTGAGGCTCAGTTTCCTCTTTGGTAAATTGAGAGAATAATCGCATCTACTTCCTAGGATCATAGATCTGGAATCTGGAAGGGGTCTCAGCCTCCATTAGTACAAACCTCTCATTTGACAGATAAGGAAAATGAGGCCCAGGAAGGCTAGCTGGGAGCAGAGTGGTTTGCAAAGCTTAAAATCCTGGACAGATGTGAATTATTAGTATGCCTGTTGCTTTTCCACTTTCTCAATGACCACCACTGGTCCAAGGGATGACGCATGCCCACAGCTCATATTACTGTGGCTTAAACCCCTAAAGCACTTTCCTCACTTGAATATGCCCCCCTTCTCTCATCTGACACTGCCCTCACTCTGGTGTAGATGCTCATCCCCTCACACCTGGACTGTGGCAATCTCTGCTGGGGGGGAGGTGTCTCCCTGTGTCAAGCCCTCCCCCACAAGTCCTTCCTCACTTCAGTTATCAAAGTGATCTGACCATATCACTCCCCTACTCAATAAACTTCGGTGGCTCCCTACTATCCCTAGATGATCTCCCCATTCAGGATCCAACATAAGATCCTTTTCACTTGTAGCCATTCGTAACCTGGTCCTCTCCTACCTTTCTAATCTTCTTGCATCTTATACCCCACCACATACTCTGAGATCCAGGACCATTGGCACAAGAAGCTGCGTCTCTTGACTGGGATTCTCTCCCTCCTCAGCTCCTCTTCCTGACTTCTCTTACCTCCTTCAAGTCTCAGCTAAAGTCCCACTTGGTGGGACTGGGAAGCCTTTCCTTGTCCCCTTCAATGCTGGTGCCTTCTCCTGGTTGATCAGCTCCAATTTAACCTGCATCTCTCTGGTACCCATAGTTCACATGTGATCTCCCCCATTAGACTGTAACGAGTCGCTGCTGGGTTGGAATGGTCCCTTACAAGGTGTGGTGTGTCTGTTGGATGGGTCAGTTTGCTGCTAGGCTGGGTCAAGCGGGTCACTTGCTGGGGAGCTGACTTCTTGGTAGGCTTAGTGGCTGCCAGGCTGGGTCAGGCAAATATGCAGCTGCTGGGATCTTCTCAGGGTGCAGTGGTTCTTCTTCATGGATCAATCTGCTGGACTTCTTGGGCTTGCTCTGTGATAGAGAGCTGCAGTCTTAACCCCAAACGACTTCTGGTTCCACTGGGGGCTCCAGCATGCTGTTCAACTGGAGGGTTAATGATTCTTCCCCTAGGGTTAACAGAAGCCTCTCCTCAGAGTCCGGCATGGAAGAAGCCCAATTTCTCCTGTTGACAGTATTTTCTTGTTTAGTGTTGCCTCCCCTCAGCAAGAGACTTCCCACCTTTACTTGGGGTGCTCAGCTCAATTAAACTTCCCAGAATCCCTTTAGAGATGAGAGGACAAAGGAATCAAAGCGATGTTGTCTTTGGGATCTGGGGCAACTTTATTTCTTTGCTGACCTCTTCATATAAAATTAAACTATTCAATCAGTAGGCCCTTCCAAAGATTTGGAATATTTTATGTTCATGTGGAAAGTTTCTGTCTTTATTTCAATGTGTCTGCTACTTAGAACCTTCAGCCTGGTTGAAGTTAATGGGGCATATACCCTTACAAGAATAATAGCTAATGTTTATATAGCTACAAATTCCTCTATGGGTATTAATTTTTTTGTTCCACACAACAAATCTGAGGTTGGTTACCATTTTACAGGTGGGGAAACTGAGGATGAGAGGTTCAGTGACTTACTTGCCCTCAGTCACCTAGCTAGTAAGGTGGGATTTGAAATAAGTCCTTTAGTCACTGCTGCATTCTGCCTCCCATTATCATTTATAAGTCTGACTTTCCAACACATCAATGATATAGCTTTCCTTTCCTTGAGGGAGTATGGCTGTGGGTGATTTTTTCCCTATATACTTAATGATCACATAGCTATAAAGGTTTTAAAAAACCTTTAAGGCAGAGGTGAAAATGTGATTATTCTAACACAGAAGCTTAGGCTTGTGACAAGGGGAGATGAGCTTTCTTAGGAGAGTGACATATGAATCCAAGAACTGAGTAACTCTTACAGTTAAGATGGTCTTAATAAAGCTTGTAAGTGATTGTTTTTAATAGTAATGGATTGTGTGAAATGACTGTTTATGATAAATATCTCATTCCAGCTCAGTGTGCTTTCAGAAGCCCAAGAGCCAGTCACGATGACTTGTGAAAAGTATAGGAGATTATATGGGACAAAAGGAAACAAGTCATTATGTATGTTTGGTTTATGCCTGAGCACCGATCTTGGCTTTCAGAGGTCCATCACAAGACCCATTAAGAGATATTGGGTGGACATCAGGCACCCCTGCACTTGTTGACTTCCTACATTTTTCTCTTTGCTGACCAAAGGAAATTGCAAGCCATTATGCACGGCCGGGGCTATCATTACAGATTTATGAGGGGAAGAAATGATTCCTGTGATGGGACTAGAAATGAAGAAGCCCAAATTCCATCTTCTTAAAGAGGAATTCCATTTGTCACTCTGCCCAAATCAGCTGATTCCCCTCAGACTTCCCACTAAGGACTGCTACCCTCAACAAAAAGAACTCAGAGACATAGACAGAGACATGGGTTTGGCGGCGGGGGGTGGGGTGGAGACTGAGACATGGGTGGACGGATGGAGGAATAGATAGATATATAATTATGCTATCCCCCCCCCATGGAGCATGGGTTATTCCATATGACCCCAAAGGGGCAGGAGGATCTCTAGCACCTCCTTCCCCCACCCCCTCTCAAAGGGATCCTTTAATTCCTGCCAGGAGGGGAAACATGAGGTTGGTCCCCACTGTACTTCTCTGGGGGGGGGGGGGGCCGCGCGCGGGGTAACCAAGCTAGAATTAGATCCACTTCCTTAAATATTGTTAGCCTTAAATAAATAAATAGATAGATAGATAAATAAATAAATAGATAAATAAATGTGAGGGCAACAAATAAATAAATAACTGAATGGCTAGCTAAATAAATAAAGGAAGGAATAAATGAATGAATGAATAAATGGCTGAAAAGAAATCTTGATAAAGATCAATGAATAAATAAATAAACTTAAATAAGTTCGTTCCTTAAATATAGTTAATTAAATATAGTTAGGGACATCATTTCTAGAGTCAAGCTAAGCTTCTGATAGCTTTTTCTTTTTCTTTCTTTTTTTTATAGGGCAATGAGGGTTAAGTGACTTGCCCAAGGTCACACAGATAGTATGTGTCAAGTGTCTGAGGCTGGATTTGAACTCAGATCCTCCTGAATCCAGGGCTGGTACTTTATCCACTGCACCACCTAGCTGCCCCCCGCCCCGCCCCGATAGCTTTTTCATAATAGGAAAAGAGAGACCCCCAAGCTCTATGTCCAAGGCTTGATACCCTTCTTACCAAATACTATTTCTATAATGATCACCATAGCAAATAACAAAGAAACTCATTTATACAAGTTGATGGCAAAACAGAAATCAGAGAAAGTATACAAGGGAGAATATATGCCAGATAATTCAGATCAAAGGACTCTCCCACTGGGAGTGAGATAACTCAGCTTGACAGACAGACAGACAGACAGAGTACCACATCTCACCCAAAGGGGAAATTCCCTTTAGTCTCTAGTGTAACAAGCTCAGCATAGGAATATGATGGAGATGGCCAGCTCTTCTCACCTCAGCTTCTTCCCAGAGTCTTCTTCTCCCTTCAGGAACCTGAAATGGGACTGCTATCTTCTATCTTATCTCTCAAAGTTGGAAACCAAAAGAGCCCAAAGAGCCTGATAACATGAAAGAAAACATCTTTCTTCTCTCTTGCTTTCATCAAATCTGCCCCATCCTTCATGAAGGCACAGGGCATTGGTCTCTACTAATGAGGAAAGAGCCCTATGCCAATGGGTTTGGGGGCCTAGGTGATAGACGGTTAGATAGATGGGTGGATAGATAATTTGACAAAGAGATAAATAGATAATTAGACACATAGATAGATAAATAGAAAACATAATTAGATAGATAATTAAATAGATAAATAGATGGGAGAGAGGAAAAGAGACAGATGGGTAGATGGCTGGCTGGATAGATAGATTAATAAATAGATTCATAGATAATAGATAAATAGAACATAGATTGGGGGGTAGCTAGGTGGCACAGTGGATAAAGCACCGGCCCCAGATTCAAGAGGACCTGAGTTCAAATCTGTCCTCAGACACTTGACACTTATTAGCTGTGTGACCTGGGCAAATCACTTAACTCTCATTGCCCCACAAAAAACCCCCCAAATAGAACATAGATTGATAGATAGATAGATAGGGGAGAGAGAGAGAGATAGGTAGATGGATAGTTAGATAGATTCACAAATAAATTCATAGATAGATAAATAGATAGACAATACATTAGGCACTTACTATACCCTGGGCACTGTACTGAGTACTGAGGATACAAGTTACCTCAATTCTTACCTAGCCTTAATCACTGAATGGACAAACTGAGACCTGGGAAAGACCTAGGTTTCCCACGTACATCAGGGGCCATCACTAGTCAGACTGACCCATATCTCGGCACTGGACTCTTACGACTGACTGGAGGAGACAGTGAGGCTGGTGACTTTGCACAGCCTTCCCTCACTGAAATCCAATTCACTGGCAAGTCATCACTCTCCTGGTGTCATCGGTCCTCTTCAGGAATGAAGGATGAACTACAACAAGTAAGCAAGCCAGTCCCTGCCCTTGGGGAGCTTATAGTCTAATGAAGGCAGACAACACACAAAGGAGAGGAGTGGAAAGGGGATGGCTATGAGCCCACCTGAATTGGTGGCCAAGGTCTGGTTCTGGGCAAGATAATGATGAAATTCACTCATTGAGGTGGTTCTTGGGGCAGAGTCCCAGGTAGAGGGTGGGGGGAGATGGTGAGGTAGGGCAGTGCACCCAGGGAGATGTTTCATTCATCACAAGGTCTTGTTTCTACCTCTGGCTATCTGAGGTTTCCAAAGCAGTGTTTGAGAGGCACTGTGCTGTTGTGGTAGGGCTTGGAGATAGGAGAGACCAGCTTAACTTCTGTCTCTGACACATACCAGCTTTAAGACCTAGAGAAAGTCCTCTTAACCTCTCTGAACCTCCATTTCCCCATCTGTAAAATGGGACTAGTCATATCTGCAATCTGTCTATATCTCTATGTACCCTGAGGCAGCCGGGTGTACCAGATAAAAAGCTGGCCTTGGAACCAGGAAGATGCGGGTTCAAGTTCTGTCTCTTACACATCTGCTTGCTATATAGTAGGTGCTTAATAAATGCTGATGACTGACATGTTGGCCATGGAACCCTCTCAGAGTTCTAGGCTACCCTCTAAGCTTATAAACTGCAGAGAAGATATTTATTCTAGCTTTGACCCTCTAATCATTATACCACATGGCCTCAATCCCACTTCAGGTACTTGCCGGTGGTTCATTTCACCTCTCCAAAGCTCAGTTTCCTCATCTATAAAATAGAGGTGATGATAACACCTGCACCACCCACCTCACAGGGTTGGTGCGAGGTTCAAAGGAGATAGTATTGATAAAGCATCTTGACCACCTCTATGCCTATGGGAAATCTGACTCTTCTTAATACTTGGGTTAATCAGTGGTACAATGGATAAAGCACTGACCCTGGATTCGGGAAGACCTGAGTTCAAATCTGGTCTCAGACACTTGACACTTAATGGCTGTGTGAACCTGGGCAAGTCACTTAACTCTCATTGCCTCTCAAAAAAAAAATTTTAGTTAATCAGGACTTTTCTCATTCCTCAATTCCTTTTACATGTGTACTTGTCTTAAGTCTTTTGGGCAGTCCATTCAGCAGGCCCAATGATGTGCTGTGCCATACAAGGTTGCTGCCCTTTTCTCAGCAGCCCTGACTTCTCCCTGTGGACTCAGTGAGCCCCAGGCTGCTCACCCTCTCAGGAAAGCTTCAAGAGATCAGCTCTGGCCTTGGGGAATGTGCTCAGATGTTTCCTTTACCTTGGTATTAGTAGCACAGGCCTTAGGCCTTGCCCTTTCCAACTCACCCTCCAAGTATGAATTGATGGCTTCATCTGTCATACAGGTCCGTTGTACAACACGCAGAGAGAGATCCTCCTCTGTTTTTCCCTTTTCTAGGCTCAGGACCATTATTTCCACATAATGAGTGACCCGGGTGCCAACGTTTAGTCAATTGAGCTGCAATAAGGTTGTCATCACAGGAACCAGAGACAGCAGTGCTTCATTCAGGGCCTCAGCCAGGGCTATTGAGAAAGGGCTAAGGGGCAAAGGAGGTGTTGTTCCTCAAGGGATCAGTGGAAAGGGGGAAAAAGAAAGAAAGATAAAGGAGAAAGAATGAGAGAGGAGCGGGGGCAGCTAGATGGCACAGTGGTTAAAGCGCTGGCCCTGGATTCAGGAGGACCTGACTTCAAATCTGGCCTCAGACACTTGAAACTTACTAGCTGTGTGACCCTGGGCAAGTCACTTAACCCCCATTGCCCTGCCAAAAAAACAAACAAAAAAGAATGAGAGAGGAGGAAAAGGGGGAAAGGAAGGAAGAAAGAGGAAGAGGGAAAGAAGGAGAGGGGGGAGCCAAGAAAAAGGCAGAAGAATGAAAATGAAAGAGAGGAGGAAGGGTGGGGGGGGGAGGGAGAGAGAGAGAGAGAGAAAGAGAGAGAGAGAGAGAGAGAGAGAGAGAGAGAGAGAGAGAGAGAGAGAGAGATTGATTTAGAACCAGGAGATCATCTAGTGTGACCATTTCAACTTATGGAGGAGAAAAGTAAAACGCAGGGAGGAAACAGGACTTGTCCAAGGTCACAGAGGTGGAAAGTGAGAGCAAGGATTTGAACCCAGGTTCTGTGACTCAAAATCCAGGGTCCTTTCCATTCAGCCATGCTGCCTCCAAAGGAAGAAGTGGGGGGGGGGGTAGAGAAAGTGAGAAACAGAGGGGAAGGAGAGAGAGAGAGGGAGGAGACAGGAATGAGAAGGAGAAAGTGAAGAGGGAGGAAAAGAAGGAAGAAAGGAAGAGGAAGAGCAAAGGAAGAGAGGGCAAATCAATCATCAAACAATTGATAAACAATGAGTGTCTACTATGTGCCAGGCACTGTGCTAAGAGCTAGGGAAACAAAGAAAAACAAAAGACAGTCCCTGCCCTCAGAGAGCTCGCAGTCATAAATAGAAATGGGTGCATACAAGATGCTTAGAGAGTAGATGGGCAAAGCTCTAGCATCTCTGTTGTGGTTTCCTCATGTCTGACTGTTGACCCCATTTGGGGTTTTCTCGGCAGAGACACTGGAGGGGTTGGCCATTTCCTTCTCCAGTTTGTTTGATAGATGAGGAAACTGAGGCAAACAGGGGGAAGTGACTTGCCCAGGGTCACAGGAAGTAAGATGTCTTCCTTACTCCAAGCCCAGCGCTCTAACCACTTTTAACCACTAGTTGCCTCAGAGAGTGGGGAAAGGCCTCCTAGAGGAATGAGTTCTGAGCGGAGCCTGGAAGGAAGAAGGATTGTAAGTGGCTGAGGGGAGGAAGGAGAGCAGTCCAGGTGGGTGTGGGGGCCAGTGAGTACAAGGCGTAGAGACAGGAAGGAGGGAGTGCCGTTTGAGGCCCCTCCTCATGAGGGCCTGGGCTAAGCGGGTGGCTGTGTGACCTGAGACAGGGCAGAAAGCTTCTGCACTGAGCAGCGGAGAGTCCTGGAGTGGCCTGGAAACTTGGGCACCTGGTTTGCAAATGGTAATGACCAGGGGGAGATGGAAAGAAAAGGAGAGGGGGGAGGGAAGGGACAGGGAGACAATGGAGAGATGGAAAGATGGAGAAAAAAGGAAAGGAGAGAAGGGAGAAGACCCAAAGTGAAAGGGGGAGGGGAAAGGAGAGGAAGAAAGAGCAGGAGAGCAGATGGGATGGGGCAGGGGAGGAGAGAGCCAGGAGAAGCCCGCTCCAGCCAGCCGCTTGGTCCTTTAAAATGACTCCGCACATGGGAAGGAGATAAAGGACAATTGATTCAATCAGCTTTAAAGCAGTTGTCCTGAGGTATGGCCACTTCAGCCTTTAAGTGAGGAGCAGGTAAAAGGCAGAGTATTTGCTGAAGGTTCAGGCTGTCTTCGAGACCACCCTCAAGTATTTCTCAGATGCCTGCCAGGATATGTGTGTGTGTGTGTGTGTGTGTGTGTGTGTGTGTTTCTGTGTGTGTGTCTCTGTGTCTGTCTGTGTCTGTGTCTGTGTCTCTGTGTCTGTGTCTCTGTGTGTGATTTCTTCAAGCTCCCGTCCATTTCACTAAAATGTGTAAAGACCGCTAGGATGGGTCCCTTGGGGGGAATTCATCCAGCCTCGGGGTATCTTCCTGGGCTTAAAGCTGGAAAGGAGGGAGGGACTTTCTAGCTGGGTAATTATGGGGAAATGCATTCCTTGGCTGACCGCACTGCAGCCCTGGGTAAAGAAGGGCCTGGCTCTTCCTTCTGCTAAGGGACCAGTGCCTATCACAGGACTTTCATTTACCAATCCTGCCCCCACCCCACCTCCCCAATACGCCCCTCCCAGAGCCAGACAACGCACTGTTGGAGCCCACTGGACTTCCTATAAGAGCCTGGAGGGCAGACAGGTTAAACCCTGTCATTTAAAAATGTTTTCAGTATCTCTGGGTTTGACATCATTTTCATTTCCAAATAGAGCTCTCCCTGATCCCTCGGCACTTGTACAGAGACAGAGATGATGCAGAGGCACAAGGGGAGAGACAGAGAGATGGGAGGGGGGAGAAGGGAATGTGATTTGTTTCATGCATTCATTCCGTTATCCATTTGCTCATCTCTGCCATGGCCAAGCGCAGTCAGGATCATTTGACTGCATTCTGTGCTGTTGTTATTCTCTCCCTTCATGTTGCTCATTTTACAGATGAGAAAAGGGAGGGGCAGAGAGGGAAGGGATGGAGCAAGGTCAGACCCGACGCTCTGAGCTGGCTTCTTCACGGGTCTCACCTCCACACTCCCCTCATCCATAGACCACCATCTGAGCCAGAAGGAGGAAACCAAGACTTTCTCTGAGAGCCTAAACATCTTGCAAGCAAATATCGGGGCCAAGATTTGAACCCAGGTCTTCTGGTTCCAAATGCAGGCTCTTCCTCAGGTGCCACATTTCTCTCAGTGCCACCTCCCCCACCTCCAGCCCCATGATATGTGGGCACACATTCTCAGCCACCTACCTGCCCTGCATGTTTCAAGTGCACATCCAAGCCTGGTCAAGTCCAGCATTTGGCCCCTCTGTACCTGCTCTGGAAGGGCTACTTCCCGCTGGTCTTTCTTACTGTGACTTCCAACAGATTGTCCAAACCTACTCCTCCTTCCCCAAGCAGGGAAACCCTACAAAAGTCCCACCTTAGCCACACCCTAGTGGCAAACAATATGGTGGGACTGGGGGTACAACAGTGCTTGGAACCACAGATCATCGACTTGGAGCTGTCAAATCAACCCCCCTCATTTGACAGGTGAGGAATGCTCATGGCCAATGAGGAGCAAAACCAGAAGTCAAATCCCGCCCCCCACATGCCAAGTCTAGTGCCTGAGACCCTCCCTCTGTCAGGATCTTGGGCTCAGTTCATCTAGAGAGTCCCTGAGACTCTCGGGAGGTCACTGAACAAGTGGTCCAGTGCTCGATTTGGAACTCTGCCATTTACTTCCCATGGGAACTTGTGCAAGGCTCATAAGCTCCGTGGACCTCAGTGTTCTCATCTGTGAAATGGGAAACTTGGACTGAATTATGTCTAAGGTCTCTCACAGATGTAAATCCCATGTGTGTCACCCAACAAGCATTTATTAAGCACTTGATCTGTGCTGGGAATACAAAACCAGAACACTTCCCACCAAGAGCATCAGTGGGAACAGCAAGGACACACATCTGTTTGCATCTACAAAATAAATGCCAGGGGAGGCAGTGGGGGCTTGAGGAAGGAGGAAGAGGCCCATGTAGGAGGTAACCTTTGGATTGAGCTTTGAAGGAAATGAGAGCTGAGCAGAGAGAACAGGAATGAGGTAATCTTCTATACACAGCTCAGTGTGCTCTTCTGTGTAGAGGGCTAGCCTTGGGGTCAGGAACACCTGGGTTCAATTCCTGCCTCTGATGGATTTACCGGCTCAGTGAGACCATGGTCATTTCTTGATGCCCTCGGCAACTCTCCCCAGACTTTATGTTGCAAAGCAAGTGCCTGTCTGTATCACTGGAGGGAGTCCCACCCCAGGAATTCCCTTCGCTGATGAAATCACCGGCTTGGCTCCCAACACAATAAATTATAATGAGAATAATGTCCCAGAGCAGGGGTAATTTGTCTGTTCTTGATCAGAGTTTTGGGTTAGTCCTCTATTCTAAAGCCTGGCCAGGAGCACATCACCACTTGACCATTATTACTGTTAATCACGACCATAATTCTGGAAGCTGCAGGGACGCTCCAGAGCTGTGTGTGTATGTGTGTGCGTGTGTGTGTGTGTCCTTTAGTCACATGGAACCCGTTACAGCGGTTATATTTATGGTGGAATTGGCGAGCGTGGGGATTGATGTATTATGCAGGCTTATACCACATGGATGCTGAATTATCACACATGGCCTAGCTGTCAAGGATCCGGGGCCAGAACAGAAGAAAGAACTTAAAAACATAAACCATGTCTCTGGCACGAGTCTCAAACTGCTGGACGTTCGCAACCCGCAAGTGCCCAGACTATAAATTTGCAAGTTGCATTAATAGGGCAGTAAAAGTCACTCGTCTGAAAGCGTCACTTGTAAAATATTTATAAATGCACATGGCCAGGTCTGGCAGACAACAACATCTCTCCGTGGAGTCTTCCCCCCACAGGAGCGTTGGAGTCGGCATCCTACACAATTTACCATGTGTGCATAAGAAAATTATTTTGGAAAAGTCAAAGGGGAAGATTGTGTGTCTGGGAGGAACTTGAGCGGCCTGCTGCCAGAGCCTCGGGTTACCATCTGGTCTCCTGGGATCTTTGCTCATCAAGCCTCGGTCCTTGAACGGGTGTCCATTTTATTGGCCTTATCATCTAGTTTCCAAATGAGCAAGCCTGGTCCTCTGGGGCTGTCTTTAAAATCCCACATCAATATGTACAGCGTGGAGGAGTTTTTTGGTCCGAAGGTCAGCACATATCAATGTCACAGAGGGAAGGACGGAGCTGAGGCTAGTGCCCCCTCCAGCTATGGCTTTGGGGACCTTCCTAGTGCAGCTCACTCTCAGAAGGCTTTTCACAGGTTTCTTAAAAAAAAAAATGAAAAATTTCTAAAAGAGATATTAGATTCCTGCCCCCCCCCCCCCCGCCCCAGGCTTCTTAATGTCCACTGAGAACTAAGCCTGTAGACACATATCTTGGTATGAAAGAAAACAAGCAGGATCTGGAGTCAGGAGTGACCTGGGTTGGAATCCTGCCCCCAAGGCTCACGTTCTAGTTATTCTAATCTCTTGTTGTTGTTTAGTTGTTTTCCGCCATGGCCCCCCTGAGGGGATTTTCTTGGCACAGATACTGGAGTGGTTTGCCATTTCCTTCTTCACATTTTACAGATGGGGAAAGTGAGGCAGAGTTAAGTGACTTGCCCAGGGTCACACAGTCAGTATTTGTCAAAGGAAGGACTTGCACCCAGGGCTTCCTGACTCTGAGGCCGCTTCTCTGTCTCGTACCTAGTGCTGCTTCTCTTGCTTTGCATGTGTATGTGTATGTGTATGTATATGTGTATATGTATATATGTGTGTATGTATATGTGCATGTGGATGTGTATATATGCGTGTGTGCATATGTGTGTATAGAAGCACATACATATGTCTAAACAAACATGTATGTGTATATGCCTGTGTATGTATTTCTATGCATTGTGATATGTATACAGAAACACACAAGTGCGCATAGACATGCATGCCCATGGCCATAGTTGTGCATATGAGTATAGAAACACCATGTGTCTATATCCTACCAACTGTGGATCTACAGCCCCACGTTCCTAGGACCTGGATCCCAGCCTGGTTACATGAATCAGGACCCCATCGTCCTCGGCTGCCAAAAGAGGAGAATGGACTTGATCCTCTGCAATGTTCCCTCCACCTCTGGCTCTCTGAGACCCTTTACTGAATCAGTAACAACTCTTGGGGTTGTCAAGTGTCCAGGCCATGGTGGCTGGAGCAGAAATGAAGGGTCTCTGCCCATGGGAAGACCTCACTGCCAAGAAACAGCTGGAGGTATCAGTGGGCATGCCCCTGGACCTTCCTTCTACCCACCATCACTGGGACCAGGAAGGGGGATGGGGAGGTGGGGTTGGGGCTACGTAGCTAAATAATGCCAGTAGCCAACATCTGTACAGCACTTCACATACAGCATCTCAGTCGATCCTCTCAACAGCTCTGAGAGGCAGGAGCTATTTCTCTATTTTACAGATGAGGAAATTGAGGGTGGACAAGGTTAAATGATTTGCCCAGGGTTACACAGCTAGTAAGTCTACGAAGCACGATTCAGCCATGTTATTCGATAAAGATTTAGTAAGTACTTGCTGTGTGCCAATCACTGGGCTAAGCAGAAAGACAAGAGTCCCTGCCCTCAGAGACCTTCCAGTCTGATAGGAGAAACAACACACAAACACGTATGTACAAACGATATAGATGGGATAAATTGAGGTGCTAAACTCAAGAGCCAAGGGCCACCTGTTACCTAACCCTAGGTCAGTGAAATATGGCACCTAGAGCCAGATTCTAGACATCAGAGGTCCAACCCCCTCCCTTTCCAGGAGGAGGCTGAAGCCATAAGAGGCGACATCACTTGTTCATGGTCACCAGTTCAAATCTCATCTCTGCTGTCCACTCGTGGTGTGATTTTGGGCAAGTCACCCCGACTCTCTTGGCCTTGGTTTCCCCTCAGACGGTTGGACTTAACAACCACTAAACACCCTTCCAGGCTCTAAATCGATGGCTGGATGACCTCAATAAGCAGTAGCTACCCAGATCTCAGCATAGCAGCCCCTGTCTAGTGCTCCTTTTGGGGGTAAAATCTGGGGTAAATTAGGTTTCCCATCCAGGCCTAGCGACAGATGTAGAGGTGCAAATATATTTTCCAAGAACCGGAGCTTGATTACTGGTTCATGATGTCGACTGGTACCCCATTTCCAGAAATATGAAGAATGATGGAGTGGGGGAGAAAAGCGCCGTTAGAGCTTACATTACCACCACATCTAATGAAGTTGGAGGTGTTTTTCACTTACTTGCTTCTCAACTCCTGTGGCTTAAATGAATCTAGCAATCATAACAGTAAATCCGGGCTCCTGAGGTGTCCCAAGAGGGATCATTAGTCACATATTACATCCTCTTCTAATTTGTACACTTTCCATGTTGTGGGGCTTCACAGGACTGCTGAAACCTACAGAATTGCATGTTTCCCTCGGCCGTCCCCAATAACCCCGAGTCTGAATGACATCCATTATTTCCCCCAGCAAACACATGAGGTAGAAAGCTTAGTCAAAGATTTATTATAAGAAAAGCTCGATGTTTTATTTCCCCCCTTAATTGAATACATTATTGCACTGTGTTTGGAAATGCTGTGTTGATGTATTACACCCCTAGACAGCAATGCGCATGCCGTCTGCAGCAAGGAGGTTTATTGGCCCACAAATCAGAATCCAGATGTTGGGGGGGAAGGGAGGAGGAAGCTATGTGTGCTAAGTCATAATACATTAGAGCCCATTTTAAATATATAAATCATAAGGACCTAGCAGGTTTTTATTTTTAAAAAATTAGATATTGGTACTTATGAAAATGAAGGGAATGGAAATTCTCTCTTTCATCATACATCTGATGGGTGGAGTGATAAGTGGCTTATATCCTTGTAGGTGCAATGGGGGAAAGGAAGTAATGATACAGGCACCTCTGAACCCTGCAAAAACTCCCTCTTTGTAAAAGGGCTTCGAAATTCCAAAAGAAACTCCCCCCCTCTTATTTTCAAATGGCAGAGTCACAAGCAGGGCAAGGCAAATGGAACTTTGGCCCAGAGGGATGAAATTTAGAGGGGGCGCTGACAGCATTTCCAGTTCTTAAACCACATAGAAACAACTGAGCTTAACACCTTGTTAGCATGAAGAATACATTCGAATAGGCAGTCAGGTGGTGGATTTCTCTGATCCCACCCACCAAGGGAGCCATATGCCACACGAGGTCTTCCCTTCTTGAAACACACTATTCCTTTCCAAGTTTCCAGCTTCTGGGGATCCTGAGGTCTCCAACCAGTGCCCCACTGCAGCACATGGGTGGCAGGTACATTTTCTGCTGCCTGTCCCAGGTGCTAATTAGGGGTTTTTTGGACACAAAAATAAATGACTAAGCATTTATACCTCTATAGCTACAGGGAACCCCTTTGAAAAAGGAAGACTTTTTTTTAAAACAAATAGTCACTTTTTCATTGATCTGTTTTGTCTAATCAAACTTTTATTCATTCACAACGCCCTCCTGAAAAAAACTTCCAAAGTTCCCCACTGGGGACAGCTAGGTGGCGCAGTGGATAAAGCACCAGCCCTGGATTCAGGAGGACCTAGGGGGTCCCTCTCAGAGCAGTGATCAAATTTGACCTAACATTTGACACTAGATGTGTGACCCTGGGCAAGTCACTTAACCCTCATTGCCCACAAAAAACAACAACAACAAACACAAAAAACCAAAACTCTTAAACCAAAGCTCCCCATTGCCTTCTAAGTCCACACCCCTTGCACTGACATCCACAACACCTCACAAGCCTCCAGTTGGACATGACCTCACCTCCCTCGAGAGCGCTCTATTGGTACTTCTTTGGTAAAACAAATTCTTTTTTAAACTGGCTCAGTGATTCTACAGGCAGAAACCCCTTACCAAAGCCAGTCAGCTCAGACCTGTGGGTGTGCCACAGGAGACCCAGGCTCTGCCCTGAGCCCTCTTCTCCCTGCAGACTTGATCACACCTGCTCTCATGGATTCGCTTGTCATCTCTGGGATGATGATTTTTAAATCTACTTATCCAGCCCCAACCTCTGCTGACCTCTAGTCTAGCATTTCCAACTGCCTCTCAGACACCTCAAACTGGGTCTCCCTGGGACATCTTAAACCTAACACATCAAAAATGGAATGTCACCTTCACTCTAAGCTCTCCCCATTTCCTAAGTTCCCTGTGACTGGAGGAGGGGCCACCATCCTCCCAGTCACCCAGGCTGTCAGCCTAATTGGCATCTTAAACTCGTCGCCATCTCGCACCCATCCCATGCCAATCTATGGACAAGTCCCATCTGTGATGTATCTCTCCTGTATGTCCCCTTGTCCCCTCTATCGCTGGCACCTCAGGGGCACAGGCGCTCATCCCCTCCTGCCCAACTACTGTAATATCCCACATGTTGGTATCCCTCCCTCCAGCCTCTCCCCACTGCCATCTATCTTCCCCTCTGCTATCAAAGTGCCCTAAAATCTGAGCATATAGCATCCCCATTCAATAAACTCCAGCGACTCCTTCCTATTGCCAGGATCCAAGATCCTGTTTCGTATTCACAGCCCTTCACAATGACCACCTCCTCCCTTTCCAGTCTGCTTTCACCTTATGCCCCACTCCTCTGCATGCATTCTGCCATCCAGCACCCACCCTGCATTGTCACTGGCTGTCCCCCATGCCTGGCATCCTCCTCTTTTGCTCTGTCTCCTAATGCCTTTCTTGATCTTCCTTAACACAAATGCCCTCCCCCACTGGTCCCTCTCTCCATTATTTCTATACCTTGTTTGTCTGTAGTTGTTCACACTCTCCCCATTAGACCGTAAGCTCCCTGAGGGCAGGAACTGTCTTTTGTCTTTGTATCCCCAGGACTTTGCACAGTGCCTAGCACACGGTAGGCACTTAAATAAAAGCTTGTGGATCAATCCTCATGACAGCCCCCTGACTATGGGTATTATTCTTCTTCCCCTTTTAGAAACAAGGAAGAGACAGAGGTGAGTTCCTAGAACATTAACCTATCTGTGGGAGGCAGGACTTTGGAGCTGGTGAATCATCATCTGATTACTATTAGAGCTATTTGTGTGTTTATCTTTGAGCTCTCTGAGGCAGGGACCAGGTCTTGTTCCTCTGCATATTCCTCGAAGTGCTTTGTTGTAGTTGATATTCAAAAATGGGAGCATTTACTGTGCGTCTAATCTCCGTGTTGGGGGCCTCCCTGGAGGCAGGTCACACCTGTATTCTAGTGTGCATTCAGCTCCTTTGAGCTCAGAAGAGTTGCTTGCTTTCCCCTTCTGCCTTCCCTCTGCTCACTACAAGGTCAAGCATAATGGACAACAAAGAAGTCCTCCCCCCTTTGAGGTGCAGCCTCAGGAAAGTTGCTGAGCAAATATGCCAGCCACCACCTTGGCCCGGTGACTCCGAAGATGGTCCTTATCTAGGGAGGCAGAGATGATGGCTTTCTTAGGGATTTGATATGCTGTTGGCCCATTAGATTGTGAGCATCTAACTCAATTTCACCAACTTTAAATAAATAAAATCCAGGATGCACACACTTTCGAGAGGAATCGATCTCCTGCGGACCTATTGATCTCCTGCACTCTTTGCCAATTATCTGTGGGAATCATTAATAACACTTTGTCCTCATCCACTTGACTGTCATCTGAAGATCTTCCCACATTCTACAAATACTCTGGAGCTCAGGGAAGTCTCTAGGTTTGTCTTCATGCTGATCCAATCGATGAAGACCCTGGCCCCCCAGGCACTTAACAACCTCTGGGCTGAAATTTAAGTTCTGGCCAAAAAAAAAAAAAAGGATTTATGTTTTACCCCAGAGGAGGACAGGGCATGAATGGGCTCCAGGCAAGTTTACAAAGTGCATCCTCCATCTTCCAGAGGCTAGGCAGCCGCCTGTACCAATCAGCTCAAGGACCCCTGTCACAGACAGTGGACTTTCCTGCCATTAAAATTATGCCAATGATTTCCTGATGCCAAGGCCATCTAGTCCAACCCGTTCATTTTACAAATGAGGTCCAAAGAGGTGAGGTGACCTGCCCAAGGAAGAGGTGGAATTCCAACCCAGGACCTCTGCTTCAAAATCTAACACTTACCCAATTCACAGGGTCGTTGTGAAAAAAGTGCTTTCTAAATCTTTATGCACTGTGATAATATCCACTGTAGGATCAAAAAACTCCCACCGATTTAGAGCCAGAAGGGGCCTTGAGGAGCCAGTCCCCAGACTTGACTTGTATACAAGGCCTAGGGTCCCCACTAGGGATTTTAGGATTTTAGAGGTAACCCTGAGGGATTAGGTCTCTATTTACTGTCACTCATAAGCCCTCACTTGTGTGCCTCAGACAATCAGCCAGTAGACTTTATCAGCTTTTTAGTAAAGGTATTTAGGATAGACTAGGAAGGATAGCACCAAACAGTAACCTGAAACTCTTGGTCACCTTCTCCCAAAAAATGCATACAAGTACATGAATAAAATGGATTCAAATATAAAGCATGATGGAAGTGAAGCTCACATGTGGAATAGATGAAAAGGGTGTCCTGGAGTCGGTTTGAACTGGCTCACAAGAGCCAGTTGTTAAACTTTCAGTGTAAACCTTTACAGCTCAGGAATCAGCAAATGCTACAAATCAGGGTTTAACTCACTGTTTTGTTGATTTTCTACACTTAAGAAAGGGATGTAGACAATGTTAATCATAGAGAATGAACTTAAATGTGTGTCATGTATATGCTCTTTTTTTTTTTTTCCAGAGAGCTGGTTGTTGAACATCAGAACATTCCTGGATACACAAAGGGCATAGAAGTCATTCCTAACTCCTGGTACTTTATAACCTGGAAGTTCCTTCTTAAGTTCATATTCAGAATTCTCCTCCTTTTTGGGTGATTATCTTTTATCCTCTCTGTGTATCATTCCACACCTGGCTGGGTATGTTGTCTCCTACTGGTTCCTACTGGATTCATCCATTGTCTCAGCTGGCCTTTTTTATTGGGGGGTATTCTTCCCCCCAATATTGCTTCTCAGGGGCCTAGTTCCAACTCTGAAACCATCAATTCTCCAACGAGGAGTCCTCTGCCAAAATTCACTGCTTAACTGGCTGTCATTTGTAGAATGCACCCCATCATCTCAGCCAATCACAAGACATTTCCCTTGTGGTGTCACTTGCCTTTACCCAGTGTCCAGATCCCTAAAGTCTTCTCATATTGATTAAAGACTTGTTCATACTTTATGGTAAAGTTATAGGAAAAATCTTAACGTCTACCTAAAAAACTGTTGCTTGATTCAATTAAGTCACCTGAATCATCTGATTACATTAGTTGAAGTGTGGTGTCCACTGTTACTTTGTAGAAGTCATCAAATCCAACCCTCTCATTTTATAGATCAAGAAACAGAGCCTAAGAGAAGTTAAGGGATTTGCCTATGATCGCACAGCTAAGGGTGGGATTTGAACCTGGATTGTCCTTACTCCCGATCTAGATCTCTATCTACTATGCATCTCCTTAATATAAATAATTGATAAAAGAAGCAGTCTCTGAACTCAAGAAGTTTACAATCTACACTTGGGATGTCATTCCAATAGCAGTAATATAAGGGAGAGAAGGCAATAACAGAGAAGTAAATCCTTCTTGATTGGGCAAACATTCCCCAAAGGCAGACTGCCAGAACCTAGAAAGTCAGGGATCATTCCTGAATTCACAGAACAGGTAATGTTTGAGCTAGGTCTTGGGATAAAAAGGAATTGGGCAGCTGAGAAGCATTCGAGGTAGAGGGAACATCATGAGCAGAGTTATGGAGGTGGGAGAACACAGGGCAAGCGTGGGGAACATCAGGAGGCCAGTTTGGCTGGTATATTGAGTAAGTGAAGGGGAATTCTAGGAGATCAGGCATGATATATATGGGGTTGTTTTTTGTTTAGAATTTTATTTTCCAAAATACTTGTAAAAATAAATTTTGACATCAATTTTTTAAAACTTTGTGTTCCAACTTCTCTACCTCCCTCCCTTCCCACTCCCACCCCCAAGAACTCAAGCAATTCAATATAATTTATACATGAATAGTCATGGAAAGCATCCCCACATTAGCTAGTTTGTGAGAAAAAAACAGTTAAAGCCCAAAACTTCAGATTAAGGAATTGTCAAAGAAAAAAAAATTTTTAATGTGTTTCGATCTGTTTTCAGATACCATCGGTTCTTTCTCTGTAGATGGGTTGCAATTTTCATAAGTCCTTCAGGGTTATATTGGATCATTGCCTAGGCAGGGTATATATGGGCAATCACAGGGGCCAGCTTATCACTTAATAAACAATGAGGAGTCATGGACTGGTTTGTTGTGTTGAGTGATAGGGATACTGGAGACTGGGGTGGAGGATCCCAGGAAGGGGCAAAGGGCCTGGGTGCTTCCGTTGGTTATTCCGGGGGGGCTGCCTTCATGGGTCTCAGCACTGCAGGGGCAGCTGGTGGGGTGGGTAGTGGGGTGATTGATCACTGCTCTGAGAGGGACCCCCCAGGATGTAAGTAACCAGCATTGCTGAGGTAAGAGGAAGTAGATGATTGAGACTGGCCTTGGTGTGGAGAGATTCTAGTGTTGATGTTGGCACAGAGAGAGAGTACTGTGTTGATAGTTGGCCGTGGGTCTGAGGACATGCAGTGACAGGAGCGGTCCATTCTTGGGTGTGGGGGAGGAATGGGAGATTGGCCGAGAGGCCACGCTGCCTTTGCATTGAATGTCTCCCAAATCACGGCACATCCAAGTGTTCTCCAGATCTTGTCCATGTATCCATGGCTAGGATACCCAAATGACATAGACCAGCATCGAAACAACTGATGGGGGTAAGGAAATCAGCATGAGGGAGAAAGAATAAGTAGTTTGGGTTCAGGAAACCTGGGCTCAAGTCCCAAATCACCCACTAACTGCCTGGGCAACCTCAGACTAATTGCTTACCTTTTCTTAGCCTCAGTTTTTTCTTCTGTGAAAAGAAGGGACTGAAAGATTGAATTGAGAGCTGGAAAGGACCTTAAAGGGCACCTAGGCCAACTCCATCATTTTACAGAAAAGAAAACTGAGGCTTAAGGGGATAAGTTGTCCAAAGTCACACAGAATGAGCGACAGAGATAGGATTGGAACCCAGGCCCCTCCCCCAATTCCAGAGACAGTGTTCCTTCCACAGAGGCGACTTTTAAAGTCTCTTTGAGATCTAATGCTGGTTGTGATGATTGCTGTGAGAGCCAGTCTAGGACTGCTTTGCTGACCTTGCTTCTGGCTCCAGTCCCCTCAGAGCCTGGTCTGGGGGATAGCTCAAAGGCCCACAAAGATCCCCTCATCGTCTCCTTCCTCATCTTCCTCTGGGCCTCCCCATTGGGCTTCTACTCCCACCAATCAATTCTCTTCCATTTGGGTAGGGAAAGAGTATGGTTCAGGACACCACCATGAAAATGCACATGTTACCTGATAGTACAGGAGCCCTCTGAGTGCCCCTCATCAGTCTTCTCTCAACGTAGAAGGCATGGCACAGCATGGTATGATGAAGCTTAGATAGCAGCAGTCATTAGAGATCACAACATTTAGAGCTGGGACCATAGGCATCATCTAGTTCAGAGATTCTGAACCTGGAGGTCCATGAACTCGCTTTTTAAATTATTCCAGTAACTGTATTTCCATATACTTGAAATCTTCTGTATTGTGTCGTGTGCATTTCAAAGCATCACTCCGAGGTGCGGGCCGGGGGGGGGGGGGGGGGGCAGGGCTGTGGTTCTCACTAGGCTGCCTAAGCAACCCACAACCCAAGAAAGGTGAAGGAAGATCTCCTGATCTCCTCCCACCACCTGACATTAGGGAGGAGAAACCCTCAGACCAGAGAGGCTGAATGACTCCCTCAGGTTACACAGGTAGGAAGAACACTTGCAGAGCTGCAGTCAGACCAATCTAGTGCCCTCCTCCCATGATGCTCTGCTGACTGATGAGCAGCCAAGTCTGTCTCGAGGTGTTTGTCCGGGTTAACAGGGGACGGCTCTCAGGCCATTACTTCTGCGATCCCCTCCTAAGTACACTCTCAGTCTGGCTCACGTGCAGCCCAGCACCTCCCTGGGAACGGTTTGTATATAAGATGAGTGCTGGGTACCCAGGATGCCTGTTGCCAGGATGACAAATAGCAAAGAGGGAGGTAAGAGAGGAAACCCAGACCAGACGGGCCAAAGGGCTTCGAGCTCCGTGGAGCCTCATAGGGACCTTCCCCACTCTCCCAGAGGCTGTCCTCTTCACCACCAACATGCTTATAGCACTTCAAGATTTGCAAAGCACAAAAATGATCTCATTTTATCCTCACAACAGCTGTGGGACATAGGAGCTATTACCCCCATATTACAGATAGGGAAACCAAGCCACAGAGAGGTGAACTTACTTGCCTACGGTCACACAGCTAGCAAGTGTTTGAGTTTGGATTTGAATTCAGATCTTCCTGATTCCAAGTCCATTATACCTCCTAGCTGCTGCCTTGAAGAAGGTGAGCTGATCTGACAGTAATACAGCAGCCGTGAAATCTGCTCTTTCCTTTAACAATGGAAGGACAGAACCCCCAAAGCTCATCTCCATGGAGTGGCCCTGGCTACGTTCCTCCCCACCTTGGTTAGTGAGGCAGAGAGAGTTCAGCTCCATGCCCAGTTTTACAGAGGCTGTCAGTGAGAAAGAGATCTTAGCTGGTCACTGAGGTCATTTGTGGGAGAGGTCTGAATCAGACCTCGATTAGGAAGCCCTCAAGAACAAGTTGGCCCCGTTCATTGAAATCACTTTGCTTTGTACATGACAGATGTTCACAGTGTTCCACATAATCTCTTTTAATTCTTTGTAGTCGATTAGAGTGCTTGTTTTCATTGATGGTTACTAAGTTTAGATCAAAAAGCTTTTAAAAGGCAAGAAAAATTATTTCGTTTTTCCTAGAAAACATGAGAAATAAAGAGGGCCATCAGCCATAAATCTGTAAAGAGAATGTCAGGAGGCAAGCTCCCCATGATGTCTCATATTGGACTGAAGGTCACTCAAAGCTCCCAATGTAAGTGCTGATGGGGCCCTTCCAAGATGACGAGGCTCTGAGAATGGATCCATCATGGGGTGGTATGTCTGAAAGAGCCAAATGCAGTCTCCATCCATGGCTGCCCACAAGGCCACAGCAATATGGAAACTCCAAATAGTTGTAGTCCACACTAGTGAAGTGGAGCTGCCCCAGTGAGATCAGGGAGCTTCCAAAATGACTGGATGAGGTGATGAGATGAACTGAATGAAGTGAATGAGCAAGTTCCTACCAATAAGAAACACGTCCCCCAAGTGGGGAAAGGACAGTTAAATCAAAGTGGAATTAGTAAAGAGACCTCTGAGGGAAGAGAGGAAATTTAGCAAGTGGGGAAAGTCCTGAATTGTGAACACGACCTCATGGGAGTGAGAGAGAGCTTTAAGGTGGGACATCAACATGTCACTGTCATTCGTGGTAAGAGGCAAACTGACAGTGGTGGATGGATGATTGGCCTCTGAGTCAGGAAGCCCTGGGTTCAGATCCTGCCTCTAAATTCTGTTTGGGAGATGTTAAGTCTGAGGGCATCCAGATGGGTCTCTCTAGCTGGGAGCTTGACATGCAGGGTCAGCGCTGAGGAGAAAGGGGACCCACAGGCCTCATGTTCTTCATCTGTAAAAGCCAGGAGTGGAACATGATACTTTATAAGAACATTTCCAGCTTCTGTGAACTTGGATAATCAGGCTGTTGATTAAAAAAATAAAGCCCTTCTCCCTAATAGATGCTGAGCTCCTTGGGGGTAAGAATTGTTTCTTTGTTGCCCTTGCTATTCCCAGCCTGACACATAGTTGTTGTTGTTCAGTTGTGTCTGACTCTTTGTGACTCTGTAGTTCTCTTGGCAGACACTGGAGTGGTTTGCCATCTCCTTCACCAGCTCATTTTACAGATGGGGAAACTGAGGCAGACAGTGTGAAGTGACTTGGCCAGGGTCATGCAGCTAGTCAGTATCTGAGTCTGGATTATAACTCAGGGGGCAGTTAGGTGGCACAGTGGATAAAGCACCGGCCCTGTATTCAGGAGTACCTGAGTTCAAATCTGACCTCAGACACTTGACGCTTACTAGCTGTGTGACCCTGAGCAAGTCACTTAACCCTCATTGCCCCACTTTAAAAAAAAAAAAAGAAAAAAGCTCAGGAAGATGAGTCTTCCTGACTCCAGGCCAAGCACTCTAACCACTGTGCCACCTTGCTGCCCTTCTGGCACACAGTAGGTGATTAGTAAATAGCTGACAGATGATTTCTAGCTTGCCACAAAAGATAACCTCTGGAAGAAATAGCAATTCTGCCCAGCGTGACACCCTTTCTGTAACTGCTCTGCCGCACACCAGCTCCACTCTCTCCCCAGACCTGTGATTTGGGGAGCATGTCTAGGCTGGTTCCGTTCCCTGGCAGCTCTGTTGCTGTTTTTTGTAAATAGCCCAACTCCTTGCAATTCCCCTTTGAAGCCATCCATCCATGGCTTACTGGCTATTGGGCCAGGTGGGGTGTCAGGTCTGTCATACCTGGTTGGCTGAGCATGCAAACAGTAGGAAAATCCACCTGAGAGGCTGCCCATAAACTTTGTCTACTGAACAAAAGGTGTTTACAAATGGGCAGGGAGGGATTCAAATGGGCTCAGACCCTGTCGATGACTGAACCTAACTACAACAGGACTCGCTCCACACACAGGAAACCCTGTACCCGGGAGAAAAAACAATCAAGCACTTAGCCATCAGAAGACACGCCCAAGGCCTGAACTCTCGAAGAAAGAGGTTGACAAGTCACTGAAAGATCCAGGGCCACAAAATTCCCACCAAATCCAGGCTCTGGGGCATTCTCTTGTCTGTGAACCCGCCAAAGCAAAGGCAGGGTGGGCTAGACCAAACCTCACAGGCATTTTGCTTCTCTCGTGAAAAAGAAAGGAAAAAATAGGAGTCCTTTTGCATTTAATAATATAGCATGATGATTATGCCATAAACACTAATATTATTTTATTGATACCTTTATGGTCCCATGATGTGCAGATAGCCCCATCCCTGCCCAGACCTCCCCCCCTTCCAGAACTGAAGCCCATCTTTGAAACAAAGAAAAATAGGGAAGCCAAGACAAGTAGCAAATATGGTGACTGATTCTGACAGGGTATGCTGCATTCTACCCCCATAGGGGCCCACCTCTCTGCTTAAGGAGAGATATATGCTTCCTGCTCTGTTTTCTGGAACCAAGTCATCACAATGACACTTTTGAGGGTTCTTTGTATTTGCAATATTGAAGATGCTGCCTATTGTTCTCCTGCCTCTGCCTCCTTCACTCTTCCTGCTAGGATCATGGTATCATAGGGTTAGAGCTGGGTGAGACCTCCTAGCCCACCCCCTCATTTGACTGAACACCAAAGTAATTTTCCTTAGAGTGGAAATCTGACCAATGACTTCCCTCCTCAAGATTCAGAGGCTTTCCAGGGTTTCTAGGATAAATCAATCAATCAGTATCCATCAACAAGCATTTATTAATGCCTTATTATGTGCCAGGATAAAATGCAAACTCCTTTGTTTGCTTTTAAAGCCCCACATAACCCGGCCCCAACCACCCTTTCAGCCTCATTAAGACCCAAATCCTCCTCTTACCCCATGTAATTCTGTCAAACTGGCCTCATCCTGGTCTTCACTTCACTCTTCAGATTGTGCTTTGGCCATCCCAAGTGCCTGGAATTCTCTCCCTCCTTCCCTCTCTGGTTCAAGGGTGTTCTGGTAAATGTTTCACAACCATCTCTCTAGAAAAGGAGGACCCACTTTAGAGCCTAACCTGCATAATTAAGATTTTCTCCATCTCATTCTTTTGTTTGTTTGTTTGTTTGGTTTGGTTTGGTTTTGGTGGGCAATGAGGGTTAAGTGACTTGCCCAGGGTCACACAGCTAGTAAGTGTCAAGTGTCTGAGGCTGGATTTGAACTCAGGGACTCCTGAATCCAGGGTGGGTGCTTTATCCACTGTGCCACCTAGCTGCCCCCCTCCATCTCATTCTTAAGTCTAGAAACCAACAAAACAATGTCAACCCCTCATTTGTGGTGTTTGCCAATGATCACGCTGAAAATTGATCAGCTGACTGTGACATGCCTGGACTGCCTCCTAGACCCCTTCTCTTCTTGTAAGATGGAACTTAGACATCTTCTTCTGCATGAATCCCCCCAGCTGTTCGTGCCCTCCTTTTCAAATCAGCTGGAGTTGAAGGGCTTTGTTTATATTTGTATCTATTAGCTTCCTAATTCCATATGGACTTATTCCCACCCCTTTAGAAAGTAAGCTCATTGTTTAGTGAGAATTGTTTCACTCTTTGTACAAGTGTCCTGGGTGCCTAGCACAGTGTACACAGTAGGTACGTAATCAATGCTTGTTGATTGGTTTACAAATGAAGACATCGAGCCTCAGAAAGGCGAGTGACCTGAGCTTAGTCACACAGGTTGTAGAGATCAGAAGTGGATTTGAACCCAGTCCTCTCACTCTAGTGTAAGGGTTTTCTTTCCACCTCGCCAACCCATGCTGCCTCTCACCAGCCTTCTTTCCAGATCTTTGATCTCCTCTGCTCCTTCCACAGACAAGGCCTTTGTGCAGAGATGCTCCAGTACCAAGAAAGAGTGTTGAGGTTGGATCAGGAGCCCCCAAGAAGAAACACACCTGATTGCTCAGCACTGGAGCCCATAGCCCAGGGCCTCCTCTGTTTCAGACCTGGAGAAATAGTGGTACTGGGGAAGCTGACTACAACAACTTGGCTCCAGCCCCGGCCATGACTTCATTCTCTGGACGACACCCTCCCTAGCGAGGGAGCACGGAATGTTGGCCCTGCCAGCTAACACAGGCTAACACAGGCAGTTGGCTAAGCCCGAACAAACAGCAGAGAATTGGGTGTGAAAAAAATATTAATCAGCCACGTCCATCTGACCACCGAGATGAAAAAAATGTTCACGTCAAGGCCAGGTTTTCTCAAGGTCATTTGCTACTCTGAAAAAGCTTTTCAACTTCAATAAAAATACATCCAAGGAAGAAAATGGGGCCAAAAGGTCACATTCAAGTTGACAATTTCCATTTTAGGTGTTTTCTCTTACCTAGAGAGGGCTTTCAGTATAATCCCCTGCCTTTCTTCTGCTGATTATACCTTGAAGTTCAAAGAGACTTTTTCTCAACAAAAAGGAGAGTTGGAAGGGGAAGTATCATCTGTATCATCCATCAGCCAACATGTATTCAGAGCCCACAAGGCCAACTTTCTGGGGGGGACTCCACAAGACTCAGTCTGTTCCCCCTAAAAATGTCCCTGGTGAGTCCCCCTCCGGGCCCCAAAATGACACCCTTAGTATGACTCATTTGAGTAATAGGCTGTCTGCAAAACAACTTATTAAAATGAAAGTGTGTCATCTGCAAGAAGTGCCCATTAACATATTAATGTGGACTACCAGATGAACTAATTCAAACTGAGTAGAGAATTGGATGTAGGATGGTGAATTTGTATTAGGTTAAGAGGAGAGAAAGGGAAGGAAAAGGTTGGGAAGGGCCCAGGACCTGCAGCCTGTAACTGGGGAGGATGGGGGCACAGGGCAGGGGCACAGCGAAAAGGGACTAAATGTTCATCAGAGGAGATTGCAAAACTTGCCAGCGAGCCCCCAAATGAGAGTTGTGGGGATGTAGGGAAACACGCCTACTTAGATCAAAAGCCTGGCTCTGTTAGCCTGTGGTTTCAGAGTTGGTATAAGTCAGAAGCAGACCTTCCTAACTCCTGGGCTTGCTATCTGTTCCCTTCACCAAGCTGCCTATCATGGGATTGGCTTAATTAGTGCTTGTTGGATTATATTGGGTTTGTATTATTCTGATAACATTACACAGGTCTAGTGTAGCCTCCCCCCTCCCAACGCCTTTCCCTCCCCCACTCAAGCATGGCTGCTATAGCTATTGCTCCCTAGCATTCTGGGAGGGGGGGTAACCCTGAGGGGCTAGAGTAGCCTAGCTGGCCTACTTGGTCAGCTAGCTAGAGGTTCTCTTTCTGACCTACTCAAACAAGAGTTCCCACCTCGTGAAGACATTTCAGGTACAAACCTTGCGTTCACATATTTAAAACCTCTTCACTCAGACCACTTTTACCCTTTACACCTATAATTATATAACCTGGGGTGTCAATGGAACTCCATTCTTACTCTTTTTAACCTTATAATAGTGGGGGTGAACTGGGCTGGTGAGAGAAGCTAATCACTCCCTCTCAGTGACCCCCACCCTCATTTAGACAAGATCACTCTTTTCTAGGTTCCCGCCCCCCTCCCTCAGCTTTAGCCCCTCCCAAAGAATAGTTTTTCTTTCAGACTAGGTGCAGGAAGCTAATGGAAAGGAGACATGACCAAGGTGTTCTCTGTCCTCAGTCTCGGCTTGTCTTGGCCTCCCCCCTCACCCATCAAAACTGCTAGAAAGATCTAGTTCCACATTTTTTTCTTTCTCTCTATTCTGGGAGTACTCCTTTGGGAAGGTACAAAAATATGAATCAGTAATTCTCTTTTGTTTTTAGCTCAAGCCTCCAGTCCAAAACAAATGTCCTGGAGAATAGAAATCATAGTTGTAGAAACTCTGTCTCTCTGTCTCTGTCTCTGTCTCTCCTCCCCACCACTTTTTCTAAATTGCATTTGAGTCATGAAATACTCAGTCCAGCCATGAAATGGCTAATCACATTTATCCTAGAAAATTGCCTCTGAAGGAGGACCAGAAAAAAATAAACTGTTAAAAAACAACAACAGAGATTTAGGAACAGATATAAAAGATCTCCCAAGAAGGAGAGTCAGGGAGAGTGAATAGGAACAGAAACAGTCACTAGCCTGGAGCTCAGCAGTTCAAACAGTTTCCACAAACCCAGTGCATGTTTCATTATGGACACATGGCCTGACAACCTGGTCCCTGTCCTGTAGCCAAGAATGGCTGGGCTTCTCCCTTTAGTTTCCCATGGGCTACTGGTCACAAATGGAGCTTCTGGTCATGAAAATGGAGGTGACAACTCCTCCCTCTTCCATGTCTGGGACCCACCCCACTTCTGGATGTTTGTCCTCCTCCCACCCAACCCCAGTATTTCTCTTCTGGACTTCTTTAGCTGCCCTCCTCCTCCCTGAGGAATGAAAAGCACTGACTTATCAGTCACAGTCAGGCCAAGTTAGCCTGGGTCAGGGTGAGCTACTTGAGGGTCAAGAAGAGGAACACTGGAGGAATTTCCACCCTAACCAGCAGACACCCAGTTGCAGAGGCCAAATCTCATTGGCAACCCTACAGGAGGCTACATAGGAATTACTTCTTGCTCTTTTGTCTGTCAAATGAAGAGGATCTCATCTGTGTCTAACCCAGGCTTAAGCCAGCAGGCAACAGAGACCTGAGCTGGGACTTCAGGCTGAGTCACCCTTTAAACCTTTTTGCTTCCATTTTGGTTTTCCCTGGCACTGAGCCATAGTCATGCATTTCTCACTCATGGTCATCACATTTCCCTATGATATGGTAAATTTCAAAGCTATTAAACACTCTCTTCAGTATCGAATACCAAAACTGGAGAAGGGAAAATAGGATAATGCTTAATGTAAAAGACCAACGGGAGGGAATTAATTTAAAAACAGCATATTGCCTGAAACAGCAAAGGAAAATAATAAATGTTGGATAAGCTGTGGAAAAATTGAAACACTAATGCATTATTGGTGGAGCTGTGAACTGATCCAACCATTCTGGAGAGCAGTTTGGAACTATGCCCAAAGGGCTATAAAGCTGTGCATACCCTTTGACCCACTATTAGGTCTTTTTCCCAAAGAGATCATAAAAAATGGAAAAGGATCCACATGTACAAAAATATTTATAGATGCTCTTTTTGTGGTGGCAAGGAATTGGAAATTGAGGGGATGCCCATCAATTGGGGAATGGCTGGACAAGTTATGGTCTTTGCATGTAATGGAATACTATCGTGCTGTAAGAAACAATGGGCAGGTGGATTTCAGAGAGACCTGGAAGGACTTACATGAACTGATGCTGAGTGAGATGAGCAGAACCAGGAGAACATTGTACACGGTATCAACAACATTGTGTGTTGATCAACTATGATAGACTTGAATCTTCTCAACAATACAATGGTCCAAGATAGTTCCAAAGGACTCATGATGGAAAATGCTCTCCAAATCCAGAAAAAAAGAACTGTGGCATCTAGATGCAGATTGAACCATACTATTTCTATTTTTTTGTTGTTGTTGTTTTTCTTTTTTTTTGTTTTTCCCTTTTGCTCTAATTCTTCTTTCACAGCATGACTAATGCAGAAATATGTTTACTGTGATTGTACATATATAACCTGTATCAGATTGTTTGCTGTCTTGGGGAGGGGGAGGGAAGGGAGGGAGGAGAAAAATTTGAAACTAGAAATCTTATAAAAGCAAATGTTGAAAATTATCTCTACATGTAACTAGAAAATGGCAAAATATTTTTATGATTAAACAAACAAAAAAACCCCAGCATACTGCTGATGAAACTGGCTCAGTCATGGTGCAGTGGTGTGTGTGAGTGTGTCTCTGTGCGTGTGTCTGTGTGTGTTTTAATGGGTATTTCAGAAATAGGAATAGTTTCAGTTTTATGTCCACAAAGAAAATACTAAGTAAGGGTCTCTCCCCCAACTGCTTCCATCCCACACTAGAGTGACTGTATTCTCTCGTGACTAGCACTCCAGACCTGGAGTTGGAAAGATCAGGGTTCATGTCCTTTGTATAATACCTGATGCTCTGATGCTGTGTGGCCCTGGGAGATTGACTCAATCTCTCTGAAGCTCGTTTTCCCTCATCTCTAAAATGGGGAGAGTTATGCCTGATCCACAGGGCTGCTGTTGGGTTCAAACGAGATTATGTTTTATAAAGTAACAGTTATTACTGATAGCCATGATCATGAAGAAGGTACAGGCTAAATTAAGGTAGCTTGCATGAATCAGAGGGATTTTCCTGAAGTCTGGTCCTCTCTCCCTCCCTCCCTCCCTCCCTCCCTCTCTCCCTTTCTCTCTCTCTCTCTCTCTCTCTCTCACACACACACACACACACACACACGTGTGTGTGTGTGTGTGTGTGTGTATTTATGGATGTACTGTAAGACTCTGGTAACTCCCCAGTACAGCTAGGATCTAATATCAGATCTCTTGTTTGCCATTTAAAGCCACGTGACTGAGCCCTTCCTGCCTTTCCAGTTTCTCTCTTATCTTTGGACATTCCATCCCTGGACTGCTCTTGCTCCTTCCTCACCTCCATGTTTTAGAATCTCTGACTTCCTTCCGGATTTGGCTAAAGCGCCTCCTCCTACAAGACTTTCCTGGTTGCTCACTTTCCCCAGCCTACCCCACTTCCCCTTTAGGACACATACTATCTGCGTACAGCTTGACTGCTCCATTACATTATAAGCTCTGAGAACATTGGCACTGTTCTCACTTTTCATGTTTCCTCCGTGTTTAGTCCAGTCCTTGGGATACACGGGTGCTTATTAAATGCTTGTTGATTGATTCCTTGATTTCTCAATTAAATCATTGTATGGCAAGGATAAAAGCCTTAAAATTCAGGCAATAATATCAAGTGGAAATTAAGGGAGTAAGAGAATGAAGTAATTAAACCCCACCCTGGGTCCGGTTGCTCCTTAATTTGGATTCTGTCCTACTATTCAACCTGTGTGTCTATTGTGAGGACCTCGAGAGACAAATCCCTAACAACATGAATGTTATAAATCATAGCCAGGTTCCCAGCCTCACCCCAAGGAATTCCAGTATAATCTCTTCATATGATTCTAGTCAGGCTCATTCTGTGGTTGATGGAGTGCTGGACCTGGAACATCAAGTCCACATTTAAATCCTTCCTCTGACTGTTACTAGCTGTGTTACCCTGAGTAAGTCACCTCCCCTCACTGGGTATTAGGCAACTCCTTCTAAGACCACAAGCTACATAGACAATTAGACTTTGAATGAAAGCTCTCTGTAGACTGGTGCTTCTGCACGGCAAGATCTAGCATAGATAGAGACAAGGAAAGGACTTAGAAGAGGAAACTGAGCCAGACAGTTAAGAGACTTGTCCGGGGTCACACAACTAGTAACAGTCTAAGGTCAGATTTGAACTCAGGGCTTCCTGAATCCAAGTGCAGCACTCTGTGCACTCTGGTGCCATCTAGCTGCCTTTAAGGCATCCTCTATTAATAGCAGCACAACGTGAAGAATACTAGGAAGGTGTTTGGCTGACTGGCTGGACTGCCTTCCTATGACAAGTTTGGGGGAGGGCATGTATGAGAGTCACTCTGGAGAGCCAGGCAGGTGGTAATGGATGCTGAACTGCATCACTGGAGGGCATAACCTCATTGATGAACTCACAGATCCTTTGAGGTATAAATAATAACTAATAATAATAATAATAACTCTCATTTCCAGAGCTCTTGTCAGTTTGAAAAGTGAACCACTACCATTAATAGAGCCCTTTAAAGGTTTGTAGAGAAGTTTGTAGACATGGTCTCATTCAATCCTCACAAAACCTTTGAAGCAAATACTACAGACATGATTATCCCCTTAATACAGATAAGAAAACTGAGGCTCAAGGTTACATAGCTAGCAACTGTGTGAGGGTAAGATTCAATCCCAGGTACTCCTGACTTCCAGGTCAGATCTCTTACTCAGTGGAGAAGCTGGAGCTGGGGAACTAGCAATAGTGGTGAGGAAAAGAGAAAGGAAGGAAGGAAGGAAGGAAGGAAGGAAGGAAGGAAGGAAGGAAGGAAGGAAGGAAGGAAGGAAGGAAGGAAGGAAGGAAGGAAGGAAGGAAGGAAGGAAGGAAGGAAGGGAGGGAGGGAGAGCCAAGAGGATTCAACCCCCCTTCCCCTTGCTCAGCCCTAGCCCTGCCAGGTCCAGGCTTACCATCATAGACCTTGCTTGGGAGAGGTGAGATGAGAGACCCAGTGGGATGAGGAAGTGACAGAGATCCTGGGAGATCCATACAGAACAAAATACTGAAAGATCTGAGGACTATGGGCCAGAAAGTGTCCTAAGGGAGGGAGGAATCTCACACCTCCCCCATGATTGTACCCTAGCACAGAGCCCTGGACTGCCCACCCTAGTCATAGCTCTAAGAAATACTCTCCAAGAACCTCTCCACCACCAACAGTTTAGAATGAGGATAAATTGTCTTCCTGGCTCTTGTTTTGCCAACAAATAAGTGGTGAGCTGGAGTGGCAGGGTAAGGAGGAATCATCCAGTCACCATTGGGAAACTCATCAGCCTGGGCAATTGAGTCAAAAGAAATGAGGAATAGTCCCATAATTCCTGGAAACAAATGGCTGCTAATTTCCCTTTATCTAACGAGGAGATGGGGCAAGATGCTCTGCCTTTTAAATTCTTCTCAGTCTTGTTTCCCTGACAAACCTGTTTGATGGGCATCAGGGACCCGAGGTAAAGCTTCCAGGGAAAAAGGAGCCATCACTCACGCTTCATTGGATTTCTATGACAGACCGATCAAATTCTGCAGGACCCAGCATAAGCACATCATTATCCAGCCCTGCTCCGGCATTTCTTACCTGATTACAGCAGCTCGGGTCCTTGGTGGCTCCTGCTTCTTGGCATTGTTTGTAGTTATCTGACCTTTTCTCGGTGGATAATCCACACCCAAAGCCCTAATTACTTCCCCAGCTTTGAGCAGCCAGCAGTGTGAATAATCAATGACCCTGATTCAGGTATTGCACAATCAGACCCCTCCGTGTTTAAAGACCACTTTTTCATTGACCTGCCACTGGCTGCCGGACAATCACAGGGGCCAAAGCTGCTGCTGTCATCACGAGATGACCAGGTGACCTTGTGGCTCTTAAATGGATTATTAGGGCTGCTCTGGGAGCAAAGAAGCCGAGATCTGGCCTAGACACAGAGAGATCATTATACAGATGAGGATACTGAGGCCCACTGAGAGCTGGGATTTGGAGCCAGGTCCATAGAACAAAGCCGGAGTGAGGAAATGGCTCCTTCCGATATGTTAATCATATGCATTTGGCTTTGAGAGCCCATGTGGAGAGAGTCCAGGCAAACCTCCTCTGCCGACAGCGACTCCACAAAACCTCAGAGCTCCAATCCACAGCTAGAACACAAATGCTCACACAAGTGGCAAGACTTCCAGGAGGGGACACCTGTCTCCTGAGCCCTTCTTCCTGTTGAATAACTCTGGGAAGTTTGTCCTGGCATCAAGCCTAAATTTGCTTCTTGTGACCAGCACGGGAGGACCCCCTAGGACTTCAATTAATGCAATTCAATTGAACAAACTGTAGTCAGAGCCTACTATGTGCAGGGCACTGAGGAAAACATCCTTGCCCTAAGGGAGTTTACATAGCAATATGCAATGAGTACACAGATAAGTGATCAGGAAATAATGCAAAGCAACTCCTTGGGGGAGCAAGTTGACTGCCTGGGAGCACCTGAGATGAGCTTAGAACTAAGTGGAAGGAGATTCCTGGAGCCGGGAGAGGGGAGGGGGAGGCTGGTGTGTCTCAGGCCCGGGGGAATACCTGGGCCAAGGCAGGACATGGAAATGTCATGGATGGGAAGCACTAAGCATGTCAGAGAGTGCATGAAGAGGTGGGTGGGAGCCATATGTGGAAGGCTGAGAACTTCATATTCTGATAATGATACTAGCTTTCATGTATATAGCACTTACCATTTGAAAAGCACTGTGGGGATCGTTTCATTCTTATGGCAACCTTGGCAGGTAAGTGACAGATGAGGAAACTGAGGCAGACTGAGATTTCAGTGACCTGCCCAGGGTCACACAGTTAGTAAGTGTCTGAGGTCAAATATGAACTCAGGTTTGCCTGACTTCCTGCCCTCAGACACTTATATGACCCCCTTCCCCCTCCCCCCCTCCCACAAGTCACTTGTCTCCATTTCCTCATCTGTAAAATGGAAATGCACTGGAGAAGGAAATGGCAAACCCTCCAGTATGTTTGCCAAGAAAACCCCATAGACAAAATAAGCCCTGGGTTCAAGTAGAGTCAGACACAGCTGAATAACAGCAACAACCCTGTGAGATGGGTGCAAGTATAATCTCTATTTTGTGGATCATGGATGACTCAACTAAGGCCAAAGTGGGTTTAGGGCCTTCCCTGGAGCCATACAAGTGTCTGAGGCAGGACTGGAAGTCCAGTCTTCCCAATCTCACTACCTCTAAAGGTTTCCCCCAGTTTTCATAGCTTCATAAACTTTGAGTAAGAAGAAATCCTAGAGGTGGTCTAGTCCAACCCTGTCATTTTACAGACAAGGAAACTGAGGCAAAGTTGGGTGATTTGCCTTAGATCACAAAGATGTTAAGTGACAGCACTAGGATTTGGACCCAAGTCCTCTGACTTTTAATTCAGTGTGCTTTCTACTCCATCACATGGCCTCCAAAAAGTGAGGACGGTCCATGCATCAACCCCTTCCCTGTCCAAGACAATTTGCTTTTGCCACAAAGACCACACCCAAAGAGGTGTCTTATCTGGCTTCTATGACACACTGGCCAACTAAACAAAAATGAGAATAAAGTCATCAGGTGAGCTTCAAGCTAAGTTCCAGGGAAATTCTATCTCATCTTTGTTTCCTGTGAGTTACTGCTAAAATGGCATTCATGAATACAGGAAAGCCTTGGAATATGGCTCAATGGGCCATCCATTTGCCAACTGGATGCTGTGCTCTGGAGCAAATTCTGAATCCTAATTCAGATTCTATTGCTTCTTGTTTATTAAAAGGGTCCCTGTGAATTAAGTAGCCAACTGGGCTTAGGACAAGCCATCAGAGTCATTTGCATGGCAGAAAAGCTGAAGGGGAGGAGTGTACTGAATTTGGGGAGAAAACTTCCCATAAGGGACTCTGGGAGTGAAAGAGGCTACAGATAAAAGAAAAGGAAGGAAAGGTCAGAAGTAAATGGCACAGCTCAGTCTCCTTTCTTCAAAGCCCAGTAGCGTGTCCTGATTTAATCTGGAAAGAAAGCAAGAGAGAGAAAGAAAAAAGAGGAAAGAAAGAGGAAAGGAAGGAAGAAAGAAAAAGAGAGAGGGAAGAAAGAAAGAAAGAAAGAAAGAGAGGAAAGAAAGGAAAGAAAAAGATAGAAAGGAAGGAAGGAAGAATGAAAGAAGGAAAAAGAGAGAGAGAGGGAAGGAAGGAAGGAAGGAAGGAAGGAAGGAAGGAAGGAAGGAAGGAAGGAAGGAAGGAAGGAAGGAAGGAAGGAAGGAAGGAAGGAAGGAAGGAAGGAAGGAAGGAGAGGCAACCTAGCTCTCATCAACATGCAGTTGGACCTCTCTTCCATCTACTGTCAGAGAGGGCTCTGTCTGAAGATGCAAGGAAGAATGAGGAAAAACAGTCAAAACACACTCTGGATGCCAAGGAGGCGAATCACAGAGCATTAATACACACACACACACACACACACACACACACACACACACACACACACACACACACGAGAAAATATTCCTTGAATCTGATGGGATGGCTTTGATTAGTCCCCAGACAGCTGTAGCCTGCAAGCCCAACTCTCCTGGGATTTGTAATCCAAGCCCTCCCTGATATTGACAGGCCTGGATGAGTAATATTTGTAAGAGGGGGAGCTGTTTTCTGAGCATGACTGCTGAGCATTCTGGAGCATAACCGTGCTTTCCTTCAGCACCAGGTGTGTGTGTGTGTGTGTGTGTGTGTGTGTGTGTGTGTGTGTGTGTGTGTGTTTCCCAACCCCCTCTGGGCCCTATGTACCTAACAGTATGTTCTGAGGGCTGCTGGAGGTTGGGAGTGGGGTGGGGGTGCTGCTTCTGATAGCGGCATCCTAGGTGGCTCTTGCTTATACACTTTGCAGACTCTTCCTCCCAAAGATCTCATATCTCAATGCGACTGGTCTCAGCTTGTAACTTTTTCAGGAATGTTCTAGGCCTTGAAAGAGTCATGTTGCTATCTGTCCAGGACCTTGGGTGATTTCCCAGAGGCCACAGCACCGGTGATGGCAAGAGGAACATTTTGAGGGGGAGAGTGTCAGGGAGGAGGTGAAGATGACAGGGCTGGCAAAATTTCTAAAGGAAGAGAAGTTTTTCCAATCTGTGTCATCCTCCCACTCTGAATAAGTGTGATGAGCACCCTTCTTATGGGAAGGTTCATTGGATCATAGCATCCTGTGGTCCCTTGACCTGAAAAAGGACTTCAGGGACTCTCTAGTCCAGCCCCTTCTTTTTACAGATGGGGAAACTGAGGCCCAGGGAGGATTTTTTGAGGCATGTTTGATAGACCAAAAGCACCAGGTTTTGTTTCACAAAGGTAAGGAAATAAGAATGTCAGATTTGTCCAAAGTCACACAGGTAGAGTTTGTCAGATACAACAATATCCGATTTGTTTTGCTTAGATGTGTATTCCATTATAAGGATGGCTTCTGTTTGGAATAGGGCATTATTAGAAAGGAGCAGTAATGTATTGCTCCTTAAAGGAGCATCAATAAACCATGTTTTAAGGAAAAATAACTGGGCCTGGCTCACAACTGAAAGCAGACCCTTGACCAAGACAAGACAGCCTGTGGAGGGAGGGCGAACGGCCAGTTACACTTGATGTCTTCCATATTTTGCCTCCTACAAAAACCCTATCAGATTTTACTGCGCCACAATCATACAAGTGGTATTGCTTTAGGTCCGTTTCGAGAGTGAAGCATGAAATCCCCAGAGAAGTCAAGTCAAAAGGAAAGAACAGGTGTGGTCCGTCCATCCACACATAGTGTGGAAACAGGCACGTTTGCATCTTAACATGCCTTAGTGAGCCTCTAGCACGCCTGCTGTTGGCGAGAGGACATTGTGGAGTCTGGTGTCTGGGGTAGAATGCCCCCTCCTGTACAAAACCTTTCATTATCCTCCCCCATCCCTCCCCATTTGACACACTGCGTTTGATATCAAAGGACCCGGGTTCAAATCCCACCCCTGCAAGCCCAGCAAGTCACTGACCGTTAGTGTGCCTCAGTTTCCTTAGTGCTGTCCCCTCCCCCAAAATTACTTTGCATTTACCTTTCCTGCATTTTATATTTACTTATGTTTGTGCATGTTGGGATATGAGCAAAGGTGTGCTGGTAAATGTTTAACAACCAGATGTCTGAAAATAAAATTGTACACGCTTTTATGTTTAATTTACGTGATTAACACTTTCTCCATCACTTTAAAAAAATTATTCTTTTATGTTACCTATTTCTGGAGGGGAAAAGTTCATATAGAAGATTTAACAAGCAGCTCTTAGAGCTGGTTTGGACTGGCTCCAGAATGCTCTTGAATATAAGCTGGTGCTGCTTCTTTTTTTAAATAGCATTTGATTTCATTTTCTCCAATTACATGTAAGGATAGTTTTCAGCATTCATTTTTGTAAGATATCTAGTTCCAAATTTTTCTCCCTCTCTCTCTTCCCACTCCCTCCCACCCCCGCCCCAAAGCCAGCAAGCATTCTGCGATAGATTATGCACTAAATCATGTTAAACATATTTCCAGAATGCAAGTTTGCAGCTTTGAGTTCCCAGGCCCTGGAATAGCACCTGGTGCATGGTAGGCACTGGACTAATGCTTTTGAATCGAAGTTAGTCTTCATCTTTTTTTTCAATTCAAATCAATTGAAAATAAGCAGGAGTGTATTTGTGGGGAGGGGTGGGGGTTCCAGACCTTTGCCTTCCTCTGTGTAGAGAACTTCCAGCATAGAAACTCCCCCACACAGATGCATATCGGCAGCTCTGTAGTGTAGTCTTAGATTGTCTGTGTACAATCCTCTTTTCCTGATCCCTTACTTACATGTATGAGTATTACCATACTTTATTTGGTGTTGCTTAAGTTCAGCATCAGAATTAAATTTTCAAAAACAGATTGTACTAGAGAGTTGTTTGGGAATGAGGGGTTAAACGACCCTCTCATGGTCACAGAGCCAGTGCATGTCCACGGCAGGATTTGGACACTTGTTTTCCTGCCTCCCCTCCCCCACAAATGGTGCACTCTATGTGGTCAGACTCTGCCTTTCCTCTTATTTTCTCCTCCATTAAAATCAGCTTTTCTTATTCCATTTTCTCTGCTCCACACCAAAGATGGTTTTGTCAGGCAGCTCCTTCATTTTAGCTGTACCATATCCACCATTAAGAAAGAAGGCATTGGGCAGCTAGGTGGCACAGTGGATAGAGTACCAGCCTTGGATTCAGGAGGACCTGAGTTCAAATCTGGCCTCAGACACTTGATACTTACTAGCTGCGTGACCTTGGGCAAGTCACTTAACCCCAATTGCCCTGCAAAAGAAAGGAAGGAAGGAGGGAAGGAGGAAGGAAGGAAGAAAGAAGGCATTGCTAGGACTTACGAATTACTTTCATGTAAGAATTGCAGCAGTTGACTTGAGAGTCCATGTGTGACGTAGCAGAGAGAGAACTGGTCTTGGAGGCAGGAAGTCCTGCTTTCGAGTCTTACCTCAGACCTATACTAGCTGTGTGACCCTGGAAAAGTCTCTAAGACAATAATTGCAGGGAGGTGACCAATCTGCAATGGCAGAGGGAGCTCCTCACCCAGAGCTCCCAACACCAATGAAATCACAGGTTTGCTTAAAAAAAACAACAACCAAAGAAAAAAGAATCACAAACATTCGACTGAAATACTTCTGCTTGTGTATTCCAAGTGAGTCATAGGCTTGAATTATGGAGGTCATCGATTCCCCTCATTTTACAGCTGGAGAAACTGAGGCACATCAAAGTTAAGTGACTTGTCTGAGGTCACAGAGGGAGCATGTCAGAACCCAGATATGAACTCTAATCCCTATGCTTAAAATCCAAGCTCTCCCCACCAAATCACACTCTCTAAGAATTGTTGAAGGTTACATTCAAAGCCAGGGTTCTACTGATGAGGTGTCCGGCTCTTTCTTCTAGAGCAGCCTGACCTTAAGTCTCACTTGATGACCTGGATTTCTTACTTCCTAGCAGCATCTGACCTTTGGCACCAGCGTATGTCCTGATGCTAGATTGCTCCCCAAGTCTTTATCCCCAATTCACAACCAGTTTTCAGAACCATCCAATGCTTCCTGCCATATTTGGCTTTCTCAGCCTCATCCTAGCTTCCTTGTCCTGCATCTTATTTTACAGGATTTGGGACATCCAGGTGGTACAGTGGATAGAGCACTGGCCCTGAAGTTGGAAGGATCTGAGTTCAAATTTGGCCTCAGATACTTGACACTTACTAATTATGGGACCCTGGATAAGTCACTTAACCTCAATGCCATAAACATCCAGGACCATCTCCAGTTGTCCTGATATATATCTTGCCACTGGACCCAGACGGCTCCGGAGAAAGTGAGGTTGGTGACCTTGCACAGCCCTCCCTCACCTAAATCCAATTTAGTGCAAGCCATGACATCACCCCGATGTCATGCAAATGACAACAACAATTTCACAGGATTCAGAGGAACCTTAGGGATGATCTTTATCAGGCATTTTTTAATCTCCTGAGGAAGACATGCTGATTCAACTTGTTTCTACCCTGTCTTAACGCTTCTGCACAATAAAGCATTTTGGCATTGAGACCCAGCTACTGCATGATTGAGACACTGATTTGTAGGAATGCTCCTTAAATGTTTTCCTTCAATGTTTCTTATAAGGCTTTGTAGCAACTTGGCAACGAATCATTGTTAATATTTCCATCAAAAGTTTCCTTGATATAAACAGTGTTTCTTCTCCCTCATCAGTCAGCACGTTGAAACCCTGGGGTTTGTTTGCTTTTTTCCAAGGCTCTGGTTGATCTGATCAGTTGTTCTCAGGAATTTCCATATTCTCCAAAATTAATATTGTTTAGGGAGGGGAGAAAGTGCCTTAAGATAGCTTCTGGCCTCCTAATGACCTTGTCTAGGGGCCTCCAAAGCATCTGCATGTGGAGCACCTGGGACCACGACTTAGCTGATTGAATAGTGCAGAATGCCATTGATGACACTGAGGTGGTGAGTGTGCGTGACTGCAAAAAGCATGGCAGTACCCTTGAGCAAAAGAGGGAAGGTGGGAAGAGGAGAGATTTGGGGTTGGAAAGAGGAGTTGTTTGGGATGTGCTGATAGACACTTATGAAATACTATTTACAAATCCTAACAGGTCAGGCATAGTGGCACACACCTGTAATCCCAATTACCAGGAAGGCCGAAGCTGGTGTATCTCATGGTGGAACTCAGAGCTGCTTTCTGAACAGTGAGTCCCTGGGGAACTGTTGTCCCTCTACTTTCAGTGAAGAAGGAGAAGGAGAAGAAAGAGAGAAGGAGAGATGCTGGGTGATTTGGAGAGAGCAATTTTAGTTGAGTGATGCACTCAAAGAGCCAGACTGCAATAGTTTGAGAAGTGAGTGAGAGGAAAGTAGGGGCAACTTTTCTTTGGAGTTTGGTGTGCCTGGGAGGAGAGATATGGTGCAGTAGCTTGAGGGGATGGCTGGGTCAAGTGAGGGTATTTCAAGGGAGCCCTGTGTTTGTGTGTAGGAAGAGCTGCTGGCAGTTGGCCTGTTGGAGAATGGAGGATTCAGCTGACACTCTGGAATGTAACTCTTCATCATAATTCTTGCACACACACTGTGCCAAGCTCTATAACTCAATGCACCCATGGCCCTTAGTTTGGGGATGCCTCCCATCCAAACCGCAGCACTGGGTCCCATCTGCCCACACTCTATCTCCCCACCCTTCCTCCCCCCACCCACTCCATCTGCCATACCCCAGCTCCCTTCAGTGTAGCCCGTGGCCCAGAGACAGCTTCTTTTCTGCAGGGAGAAGATCAAGGGGCACAAAGGCTGCAGATTTGTGTTGTTCCATTAGCTTTATTCAAGTTTCTATCCCTGCTACCAATGAAGCCCCCCTTGTGTCATCAAGTCAAGACGTCAACAAGCATTTCTTTGGTGCTGACTCTATGCTAGGCACAGGGAACACAAGCAGAATGATCAGGGAGTTTCTGCCCTGAAGGAGCATACTTGCTCCTTCCCATAGTCCTTAAAATTTCCATCCATATTACCCAGCAGCTAAAGAGCAACAGGCCTGGTTCTGCTCCTCTTCACTATCTCCTCCATCTAGGCAGGAGCATGGAACCTACTCCCAGTCAGTCCCTGGTCACAGAGTGTGGGATTAGCCTCTAGCGTGCATCATGACTCCGCTTGGGCCCTTACCTTCTCTCTGTGTGTGACCTTGGCCAAGTCTAATGCCTCTCTTGTCCTCAGCTTCCTCACCGTAGAAAAGAGAGAATTGAAGAGATGTCAAGAAAAGATGATTAAACTTAGAGTCACAGGACCTGAGTTCAGGTTGGAGCTTTGCTACTTACTCTCTTGGCTTAAGTCCCTTCACTTCTCTGGGCCTCAGTGTCCTCACTTGTAAAATGAGAGGTTTGGATTGGATGACTGCTACTGTCCCACCCCACCCAAGTGTGACCTTGGCCAAGTCCAATCCCAGTCAAAGGCTTTCCTTCATTTCACCCACCTCTATCTCGCCCCTGCCCCCCCCCCCATCCTTCTCACCAGCATCGTGGACATTCTTTGTCACACCTCTCACCAGCAGCCCCAATATTCTCTACCCCCAGATACCTCAGTCCCAGCACAGTGAGTCATTCACTTATGAGTCAGAAATAAACGGTGGGAAAGGCTGTCAGGAACCCAGGTATAAACATGCTTAGTTGAGTCTCTTGCCCTAACTGCCACATGGGCATGGAAGTCATGATGCAGGGGTAGAGAGGGGCCAGGCTCCCAACATCCTTCCTTGGAAGTCTTGAATTACATGATATCCCCTAAAGGGTTAAAGGAAGAGAGAAAGCTAGAAACTAATCTGCCCACTGCTAATGTCAGAGGGTGGGGAAGAACCAAGGGATTACCCCTACCCCTAGTCTTGATATATGCCAAAATGCGAACATGGGGTCACCACATGGCCAGAACCAACTGGGGAATTCGTATCTCCAGTGTGTCCTAATGCCAAGTTACACACATGACCAGCTGGGAGTAGGAAGAAATTCTCTGTACCACCCATGTTACATTAGAATTCTGGAGACCTCAGGCCATGGGGCCTTGTGCCTTATGGAGAGATGAGTGGGGAGGGACTAGGCTGGGAAGTGTCCACTCTATGTTCAGGAAGACCTCAGGATCCTACCTGATCTACCATGGTCCCTAGTCCCAGGCAGCCTCATGAATGACATAGCATAGGAGCCTAAACCCAGAGGACTGTCAGTCCCAATCGGGCACAGTTACAAAGGAAGAGGGCAACCATTTCCCAGATTTGCTGGCCAAACCCCAGAAGAACACCTCCCCACAAAGTATTGGCACCCAGAGAAAGATCCAGTCAACTCATCCTAGTAATACTTCTGTAAATGTCTTTGAAAAACTGAGTGATGTTGACATAATCCCTAGATTTCTTCTGTCCCAAAGTGCATAGCAAGGTCAGTACTCAGCACAAAAGCAGACATTCTCATTGAGCTAGTTTACAGTGGTGTTTTTTATTGTTGCTATTCTTTAAAGCTGTCAAATGATACTTAGTTGAGGGCTACCTCAATTTATAGTTTCCAAATTTGGGAACAAACTCAGAATTCAGACAGAAATCCATTACTTCATGTGAGGAGATGCTAAAATGGTCATTAAAAATAGATATTCTGGGGCAGCTAGGTGGCGCAGTGGATAAAGCACCGGCCCTGGATTCAGGAGTACCTGAGTTCAGATCTGGCCTCAGACACTTGACACTTACCAGCTGTGTGACCCTAGGCAAGTCACTTAACCCCCATTGCCCCGCAAAAAAAAAAATAGATATTCCCACTTTCTTTGCTTGCTTCTGCTGTATTCAGTCATTGGTTAGCACTAAAAAGACTTTATCTAAATCCTACCTACTTCAGGTTATCACCTAAAACTACTTAAAGAGCCTAATGGGAGGGTGTTTGCATTGTTCTGGATAATAAGGGGAGATAGTATTCGGGAATCAGATGTCTTATTAAGTAGATTTCCAAAGGAAGAACTTTGGCCATTAAGTTAGGCCATTACTTAGGATTTGGTAAGCTCTATCTTAGAACGGTACAAATCTCAGGTGGGAGTCTTATGTGCAATTCATATAAAAACCTCAGCATCCTAGCCAATTAACACAAAAAGGAACAAATTTCTAATTATTATAAAGGGGCAGACAGTACTGGAATTACACAGACTCATCTTTCAAAGTTCAAATCAAGCCTCAGACAGTAGCTGTATGAACCTGGACTGAGCCCTGTTTGCCACAGTTTCCTCATTTGTAAAATGAGCTGGAGAAGGAAATGGCAGACCACTTCAGTATCTTTCCCTAGAAAACCCCAAAGGACAACTGTGGGCTTGCTGGTGGATGCCCCTCTTATGCCCCAGTTTATTCTTCCTGGTTAGACTGTTGGTGCATACTACAAAGAAAGGGAAACATGAGTTGTGGAAATAGCTTGTTTTTCCTGAAGGTCCCTTTTGGGAAGACTTACTGTTGTGACCTGAGGATGTTAATTTGAAGATGTGGGGCAGGGACAATGACATTTCTGTAGTTCCAGATGCACAGAATTATGGGAGAGAATGTTGATTTCTATACAGTGTGGTGTGCTTTTAAAAAATAATCATTTAATCTTGGGAAAATGGCGGGGAAGAAAACCCCAAAGGGGCAATGAAGAGTGGGACACAACTGAAACCACCAAACAACAATAAATTGTCACTGTACTGGATTCTATCACTATCCACCCCCCATTACCAATATACTTAAAACAATATACTTATAGATAGTTCTATATTTAGGTGCTGCACATCTCAACTTCATGCCATTTTTCATCCAGTTTATGATCAGTGCACAGCACATTTCAGATGTGAATGAGCGCCAACTTGTGATTACGATGCGTGTTGTGTTCTCCCAGTGGAGAAGCTCCTTCTCCACCAATGCAGCTAGACAGCTCTTCTGTAACATCTTGAGAGGTGAGGAGACTTGCCCATGGTCACACAATCAGCATATATCTGTTAGAGACAAGGCTCGAACCCAGCTCACCCCCTGCAGGGAGGCAGCACAGAACAGGTGCCTATTGAACTCAATTGAGCTGGGGTGAGGGGAGGTGAATTATCAACTCGTTGGGCGATAGCTCTAGAGTTGGGAGGGAGCTTAGAGGAACTGAATCGCATCCAATCCATTTGCGGTTACTGCTTTCGGGCATTGATTCACGGCAACCACTCTTAGAAACCCTTCCATTTCATACCCTACACAGACTGAGAGCCATCCCCACTCCAAATGCTCATGGGGACCATTCCTGCCCAAGCTGTGGAAGAGTATTCCAAGCTCATCCTGCTCTGCTCAGCCACAGTGGTACACACTGTACTTGGACCCCAACCTCATGCTGCCAGTTTTGTCCTCTTCAAGCAGGAAGGACAACAGCAGCCATGTTTAGGAACTGTGATTTAAAACTATTTAGGAAAGAAATAAAGGATATCGCTTAGCTGAATACTCTGTGGTTTGGTTTGGTTTTTTCAAATTGAGCTTAAATTCTTCTAATCAAGCAAATGTTCAAAATTAGGCTTCCTTGGTGTCTTTACCTATGTTCTCAATTAGACTCTACTGGTTTCTCTTCAGACATAGGTTGCCATTTCTATCCTTAATGAAATGTAGAGGTTGTTCAGAAATCACCCAAGAGAACCTGGATTTGTCTGTTTCAGCTGTCTATATCCTATTTCTCCTTTATCTGTTCTGATACACCAGAGTTATGCAGGAATGTGTTTTCCATCGCTGTGAGGCCAGATAAAATAGTTCAATGACTCCTACATCAAATTGGAGAATTACATATCTAAATTGCTTCCCGTCTATGCATTTTGTCTGCTCGAGATAAAAGCATTTTTTCCCTCTTAGATAGAATGTTTCCATCACCTCCTTTGCTTCACATGAAAGTTTATCTTGTAAGGGACCAGGTGCAATGGGCAAGGAATTGGCTCTATTCCCAGTGCAGGTTGGAGTTGTGATTTCCAGGTCTGCTTGTTGAGTGAGTAATCAGGGGAGCCCAAGTTTGGGGAGTTTTAAGACACAAAGCCCAGGGATGTTTTTATGCAGTATTTGTCCTCAGGGAAGAACTGGGAAGCAGAGTGAGGAGGTATGGGTGGTCTCCTTTAATTGAACTAAATTTAATTATTTGATACACCCTGCTAGGACAGGTGACTAGGAGAATTTTTCATGTGCCCACCAATAGGGGTCAGGTTGAACATAAATGGGAAGTCAGCTTCCAAATGGGTAGGGGTGGAGAAAGATGGGTTGATTTTAAGCCATTATTATGATTGGTTTCCGTGATGAAGACAGGGAAACATAAAAGTAATTGGTATTCACTTTCCCTCTCAGGTCAGCCTCCAGATGGCTGTGAGTTTCACTGACTTGGGGCCAGAGGTACCCATAATGCCATAGTGGGAACATCATAACAAGGGTTGAACTTGATTGGTTACCTCTGGAGCTAGGAGGGACCTCAGAGTCCGTCAAGTTCAACCCTCTCCTTTGATAGAGGAGGAAAAGTGAGGCCCAGGAGAAGTGACTTGCCCAAGGTCACACAGGTAGTTAGCTGAGGTGGAGTTTAAAGTACGTCTGCCCTTTGAGGATCAAGCCAGTCCAATGTACAATGTGGCCTCTTTAAACTCTCCATATAAACCTGACCTGCTTTTTAAACAGTTCTCTCTTCCTTCCCACCCCATGCCTATGTCCTCATCTCCTCTCTACATAATCCTTCTCTTACTTCAGAGCTCAGCTTAGATCCCACTTCACGACTCTTTCTTTGAACCCCATCCTGAACCCCCAGCTGAAACTATGTTCCCCCTCCTCCAATTTTGTATAGATAAAGATAAATATACATGTAGATAAATTTAAATTCTTACTCAGGTTCTTCTAGCTACTTCACTGTGGTTGATAGAGGAATTGCGGTTTCTCTGGTACAGGAAACTCCTGGGCAAGTCAAAGCTTTCTACCAAAGTGAGCACTGCGGGTTGCCTACAGAGACCACTGAGATGTTCCGTGACAACTTGTACAGCGTGACAACCAGTATGTATCAGAAGCAATACCTGCTCAGAGGTCTTCCTGTTTTCAGAGCCAGTTTTCTCTCCACTCTACTATGCTTCCTCCATAATAATTGAGTATAGTTGAGCAAATATATATTAACATATTGGCCAAGTCTGTCAATGTATGCCTCATTCCACACCTATAGCCCACCATTTTTCTGGAGATGTATTTCACCTTTGGGTTACTAGAGTCAAAATCTGCCTTTGTATTGGTTAGCACACTGATGTCCTTCAGTGTCATTTTCCTTTACATATCAGAATCTTCATGTAAATTGCTCCCCTGTTTCTGTTTCCTTTGCATCAGTTCATAAAAACCTTCCCAAGATTCTCTGAATTCAGATTGGCCATTTTCTGACAGTGCCAGGATAGCACGCCACTTCATTCCTATTTCATGACTGGTTCATCCATTCCAGGTCAAATTTTCCTGAAGTACTTTCATTGAATCTTTCCATTGCTCCCCCACTATCCTCCTTTAGATGATTTCTCTCTCTAGATGCCATATATTCCCCCTTCTTCCCCAGTAATTAACCAATCAATTAATAGACATTTGTTAAGTGACTACTAATATAAACTCTTGGAAGGAAGGGATTATATCCTCTTTTAATTTTTCCATCCTAGTATTCAGCCCAGTGCCATATATAGAGATTGGGCGTTTAATAAATGGTTGTTGAATTGATAAATCAACAAGCATTTCTTCAGGGCTCATTATGTGGCAGGCACTATGCTAAGCACCAGGGATACATACATGAGCAAAAAAGACAGTCCCTGCCCTCAGGGAGCCTCCATTCTCATAGGAAAATACAGTACATAAAATAGAGCTGCAAAAAGCTGGGGCAAAGCCTGATGGTGAAGCAGGGTTGAAACGGGCCCTTCCTAAAAAGAGGTCCCACCAGGGGACAAAGGAAGCTGCAAGACAGCTGAGGCACAAGTCTGGAGAGTGAGTGACTCTAGTGCCTTGCAGGGATGTCCTAGAGATGCGATACAACACAAGAATGGGAAGGGGGCTAGCCCCCGCCTGGAGGAACTCCAGAATGGGGGAGGTGGGGTGGAGGGAAGAGGAAGGTGTGTGGCTCCTTTTTAATATAGGGCTCTGTCCTGTCCCTCCCCCCTCAAGCCCCTGGGTAGGTTTTCAGCCACCCTCATATTGCATTGCTCTGCCCCAAAAGCCAGTGAAAAGGTCTTTTCTGATTGCTAGCTCAGATAAACAAATCAAGCATAGAATCACCTATCTGTTACAGGGATCCAGCTTGGGGTTATATGTGGATGTGACCCAGAGGGCCTTGCCTTCAAGAAACCAACACTGAGCTGGAGATGCCCAGGAACCTTGCCAGATGCCTGGTCAATTTTCTTTTTTTTTCTTTTTTGGTGAGACAATTGGGATTAAATGACTTGCTCAGGATCACACAGCTAGTAAGTGTCAAGTGTCTGAGGCCAGATTTGAACTCAGGTCCTCCTGAATCCAAGGCTGGTACTCTATCCACTGTGCCACCTAGCTGCCCCTTGCCTGGTCAATTTTCATCATTTCCTTGAGTGTCTTCAAATACTCTTCATTTCTAGAATCTAGCTGTGAAATGGCCCTGGAAGAATATTTTCCTGCCCCATGGGTAGAAATAGCTCTCTCCAGAAATATTTTATTTAACAATATTACTGAGCTTCAGATTCTATTTTCTGGATCTTAGTTTCCATTTGTTGGAGGTGGGGACAGGTCATGCATTATCTTTAGCTATTGGGAATATTACAGAGCATTTAGAAGTTTAGGAAGTGGCCCAGGGATCACTACAACCTGGAAATCATGGGTGCCTGACTTATAAATAAGGAGTCCCATCAGTCCAGCTCAGTAAGAACCCTCCCTTCCCTGCTTGTTCTGTTTCCATTGAGTCTCCGGAAGGCATAAGGCAGAGTGATTTAGGCCAAAGAGTCCTGAATGGGGGCTGGAGGACTTCGATTTCCAGGATCGTAGACTTTAGAGGTGGGAGGAATCATGGGTCGTCTACTCCAACCCCTCCACTCCACCCCATTTTATGGATGATGAGGCTGAGGCTCATAGCTGGAATTTGTCCAAGGCCACACAGACCCTAAGCTGCACAATTGGAATTCAAAACCAGGCCCTCTGACTCCAGCGTTCTCTGCCCCTGCTCATCATGCTGCCTGTCCAACATCCCAAAGCTGCCTCTGTTGTTTGGCCTCCTCCCATACCACCTAAAATCCCAGTGTGGGCAGCTGATGCCAGAGCCTTCCTCAAACACATTCTCTTCTAGCCAGAAGAGAACCTTCCCTGTGTCCTCAGTCAGGGTTCTTTCCCTTGGGTCATAAACCAGGTGAGCTTTCACCCTCACCTGCTACAAACCCTCAAGCTGCTGGTTGTAATCTGGACATGTGACTTACAGATCCACTGCCACTGGCAGTGTTCTTATAGGCTCCTTTGAGCATCATTCCTTATTAGTGTAGTATCTTCTTTGGGGCAGCTAGGTACTGAAGCTGATAGAATTAGGAAAACCCAAATCAGGAGTCTGGCATCTGAAAGATCTGAGTTCAGATCTGTCCTCAGACATTACTAGCTGTGTGACCCTGGGCAAGTCACTTAACCCTTTTTGCCTCTGTTTCCTACCTGGAAAATGAGTTGGAGATGGAAATGGCAAACCACTTCAGTATCGTTGCCAAGAAAACCCCAAATGGGAACAACAACAACAACATCTTCTCTGGGCTACTTTTCTAACTTGTACTCATATGCTTAGCTTGAGGCCCCAAAGGGCAACCACTATCTCGAGTTGTAGAGGGAACCCTGTGAGTCCGCACTCTTAAAACTTTAGATCATGAGCCCCGACACATGTGCTTCCTAGTAATAATAATAACCCAGGAGACAAACTGGTTCTTAACAAAGGCATTTACTCTGACGGAGAAGCAAGAACAGTAATTACAAAACATTCTCCCCGTAAACCTGAGGCTCACTCACACAAATACACAAAGCTTCTATGGCAAGAGTAGGTTCAAACATAAAATACAGTAGTAACAAAGAATATAACAAATGGCAAAGTCGAGTCACAATTTCAAGTACAAAAAGGATCTGGAAATTCTGCCTCTCCTCCTCAGATTCCTCACGAAACTCTCCTTGTGTGCAGCATCTCTGCTGGGCGAGTTATTCTCCTGGGTTACCAGGGTCTGCCTGCTCCTTTCCATAGCCCAACTTCTTTTCTCTTCTGCCAAGCATTAGACTTCATTCATTCTCTTTATTCCTGTCTTCAGTGTGTGGCTCTGTTCCTCTTCTGGATGTAAGGTGTCTCCTACTTGCTGTAGCTCCCCTTCAAAGCTGCATGACTGATATGGAGAGAAGAGAAAAAAAATTCCCACCTCTCCTCTGAAGGTGTTTCCTCTACAGGCAACTCTTGGTTTGGAGTTTCTCCCATTCTAGAACCCTGAGATTTAGCATTCATCTAGGATTTAGCTACTTAAAACCCCCAAAGGCATGGTTTGACTCAATCTAAGAGGCGTTTATACCTCTGAAAAGGATTGGAGTTTTTTAATACCTCTTTAACATATTGAAACTTCATCATACATGACTCTACAAAGGGTGGGAATCTCTTCCTCTTTCCATTGTTTATAAGTGCTACAGCCTGTTCACACCCATCATGTAGATATGAACATGGGTCTTCCATTGCCTTTTAAGAGGAGAGGAGGCTACATTGCCTTTGGGAAATTGCAAAATTCTTTTGATGACTTTAAACTCCTCCCTGAAACAAAAGCCCATTTAAAAAACAGCAATACTTTTCAGGGTTGCTGTATGGCTGCAGGACATGGAACACTAGAGACTCCAAAAAATTGGAGCTTACTAGAATAAAGCATTTAAAATGCCAGAAATCTGCGGGAGGGACAAAGAAAAGATAGTTGAGCTTGAGCTCTCTCTCCAGCTATCCAAATGTTATCAACTCAAGCACAGAGGAGGGGCAGTGCCAAACTGGAGATTTAAAAAAAAACAAAAACAACTGCCCATACTGGTTTCCCAGCATCCTCAACATCCTCTTGATGGCCCTGAGCCAACAAGCCATGGCATCCATCGTCCCAGATTTACTTTCCATGTACTTGAAGACTCAACAGTAACTGCCCCCCCCAACCCAGGTAAAATAATCCCAGTTGCTTTAACATTTCCTCATAAATTCTACTTTCCAAACCTTGAATCATTTTCATTGCTTGCACCATGTGGGCAGATTTTGCTCCCTGGAGCTCTGACATCATTTTGGCTTGGGGAAGGCATCCATGGTGCCTAGACACCACCCCAAATTAAAACTAACTTCCCTACCCTCCCTCCCTTGAGAACCTTCCATTTAAATTTGTAGCATTTCTAAAGTTGTGCAGATCCAAATGTGCTTGGGGCCCCTGGGGCCTTGAAATGGGGCCCTAGAGTCATACATCACTTTTTCTTTAGAATTAACATGAAAGCCAAAAGCAAGGGTGTCAGGCTGTGGGGAAAAACCAAACCGAGCTCACTTTCTATTCCTCCTCTTCCAAGGGAATTACTCTGGGTTCTGATCATTTCAGGCCCTGCTGTGGCTCGGTCGATTTCTCTAACAGTTGTGGAATGTGAAACCTCAACCCAGGACTGAGGCGGAATTTCTGTTGGCCCCCTCCTTCTCCTTAGGGTTGCTGCCAGCTGCAAGCCCAGTGATGTGTCTCTGCATGCAGGGAAACACCGGGAAGAAGACAGGGGCTCCTTTAGATCCACACCCAGGGAGCCTGGTTAAGTAACTGTCGAGGAGATTCCTATCAGGCAGAGAATGCTGCCTTGTCCATCATCAGCCCATCAATGACACTTGAACCCTGGTTGACCAGTGTCACTGTGACACCCACTCCAGCCAGGCAGGAGGGGGAGAGATAGAGGTCACTTTCTAGAATGACAATCAGCCCCCGGAGGTATGGTAATGCCCCAAACCTTTCAAGTGGCTTTGTCCAGCTGAGCAAAGCTTCCTGTCCCCTCCAGCAAAAGTACCTGCTCAGTGTGGGCTTTAGACAAGGGGGACACAAAGAGACAGCAGCATCCCTGGGCCCTGGGGACTCAGGCCTGCTCTGGCTTCAGAGGCCATAGGAATTCATGCCCTCCCCAAATGCTGGGAGGTGGGAAGACTGGGCTTAAACCTAGTATTTTTTTTTTTTAAAGACAGAGATGAAAGTAAATGCACCCCCAGATCCTGGAGCTTTTGCATCTGAAAGAACGTGCTTACAGTCAATAGACAGACTTCAGCCCTCCCCCTGGATCCACCCCTTGACATTTCCTTCCTGAATAGAACAGGTTAGAATGTCATCATTCGAAATAAATCCATCATATTCCTATCGGGAATCGATACTCCATATTTACTGTGAATTTGTCCCTATGTACATATCTGCCC